>NC_134483.1:271640604-271850604 GCF_040206685.1 Ascaphus truei
CCTCTATAGGGGGGGAGGGGGGAAATAAAATATGATAATATAATGCTCACACGGCCCAGTGTAAGTACAGATGTTTAAATGATAACTTTGGGGTTTCCCAAACCCATCCAAACCGATAACAGGTAATGGGTGCTGGTGTGCAATCACTAGCAAAGGAGCCCCTCTGCGGTGCCCGTGGTCGATCCGGTTCCTCCCCAATAAGGTAATGAGGGTGGGTAAAACAAGATGTCAGCATAAACAACACAATCATATAATGGGAGTAGGAATGCTCACATACATAGCTTCCAGAGGGCAAGGAGGGGGAATCTGAGTTAATGATTCAATAATCGAATAAGGATAAACACTTACACGGCCCAGTAAGTAAGTATATATGATGAAAAGGTATCTGTGGGGTATATAAACCCGTCCACAATGGCATCAGGTGTTCCTTAAAATATCAACTCACGAGCAGAGTATCAGCAGGGAATCCCCTTCACAATGTCCGTGATTCAACCAATTCCTCCTCAATGTAGCAGTGTGGAGTGAGTGAGGCAAAATGTCTGCAGTTCAAAATATTTATTGAGATAAAAAACCTCACACAGCGCTCACATACATCAAAGTCCCAGGTACACTGACGCAGAAAGGTGAGGTATCCTGTCGCAGAAGACTCTCTCCGCGTCCGGAGTGCAGGGAGATGGAAAACTCTCAGGTCAACTGCGATCGTGACTGCTTCACACCAAACTACAGAAGCCTCCGTAGGACAAAAACAAACAGACCAAGAGCAATGTGTTTCGCCGATGTACGGCTTCCTCAGGCTCATAATGTACAGCTGGGTGGATCCCATCATGTTACTGCACCGACACACTTTATTCGAGCAAATACCCAGTATGTACCTGGCAGATACCTGGAATGCGCCGCTCCTCACCTCTGACAAGCCCCGTTGTGTTTGCCTTCCCAGTCTGGGTTCATGCCTGGCTGACGGGCGGCTGATCTGTTAAATGATAATGATTAGGATTTAATAGGCTGCAATGCTTCGCGTGTCTACCAGATGGCATAAATTCATGAATTGTAATGCAGTATATATATATATATATATATATATACTGTGCAGTATTGCAGCCAGCGGGAATAAAATGCTTCAATCCCTGCCTGGAAAATAACCCAATGCACTCGGGCAGAAAACAGTCACAAACCTCAATACACCCGGGTATACCCGAATTCGTGGGACTAGCCGAGCTCGAATAAAGTGTGTCGCCAGTGTATATACACTCTAAACAGGTCATTACTACTGATTAAAAGAAGCTGTTTGTACAACAATAATTGTTGTCCAGCTTCACATATCCCTATTCCATTACATTGCTATTAGTCACACTCTAATGGTATTACTATACATTCCATTCACTTCTATTGGCTATTGGTTTTGCAACTGTCAATTCAGTTGCCTAAAACATATTAAAAATTAATAATACTTAATCATGATGGTAGTTGTAAATCATAATTTATAAAAATGCCTTTTTACTTAAATAACCATTTTGACCATTCTCAATTCCACATGGAAAGGTTTTATAGAAAGCTCACAGCTAAATCAAAAAAGAGTCCCTTTAAAAAGATTAACAAAACAGACATATGCTTGAATGCCCTCAAAAGTTTATACAAACTGGATCAACAAAAACGCTGATGCATTTTAATGCTGTTATATTTCAAAAGACTAATATTAAAACCAAATTTAACTATAAAAAACATCCTCTGCATTTTAGATTTTCACATAAATTATATAATCCAAAATTGCTACATTTAAAATCACAGATAAAAATACCGATAAAAATACACAAATAGAAAAAAGGTGAAACAAAAAACATAAAACAAGATATTAGAATATAACAAAGTTTTGATGTTAACATAAACTTAAATAATATAAACATGTAGACAATATAAATAATATAAACAATATAATTGATTGCGAAATGCACCAAAGGGGGGCATTGCTGAATATGGAACCATGAAGTGCGGATATGTTATATAAATGCCGCAATATCTAGGTCCACATTCAAACCATAAGGGGTTAAGGTTTTAAGCTGATAGATCCAGAACGTCTCCCGTTGACAGAGATGCCTGAGTCTATCACCTTCCCTCCAGTCCTCAGATATTACCTTAATCCCCCGATATACCAGTCCTGAGGGATGTCCCTCATGAATATTAACAAAATGTAGTGAATCACTGTGGGTGATTAAACCCCTCCTGATGTGCTCCATAATGCGGACCCTTAGACGCCTTGAGATACACAACAAATGTCATCCTACAATCTATAAATTGTTTAGTTTTAAAAGTTTTTTTAGTGATGTTGGAACAAAAATTCACTTTGTCTTTTGATGCCTGTTTGCAAGCTTTGCAATTAAAACAGTTAAAAAAAAGCCTACTTGTTTAGGCATCCAATTATTGTTTTGAATCTTAATTTCTTTTCTGAATACACTTGGAACCAGCTGTGCTTTAATATTTTCTGCCTTTTTGAAAATGACACGTGGGACTTCTGGTAGGTATTCTCTTAATACTATATCTTTACGCAGAACGTGCCAATGCCTTTTTAGGATGTTCCCTATTTTGTGGGCCTCTCAATTGTATCGCGTCACAAAGGGTACCACATAATCTATGCTGGTTTTTGCCGGTTTAGGCACCAAGAGGTCTCCCTTAGTTAATTGTGAAGTCATAGAGAGGGCTTTTTCAATCACTTCAGGTTTATAATTCCTCTCTTCGAATTTTGTCTTAAGGAGATTAGCCTGTTCATTGAAGACCTCCATCTCCATACAGTTACGTCGAATACGACGAAACTGTCCATAAGGTATGTTATTAAGCCATCTGGGAGGATGGCAACTACACTACCGACACACTTTATTGAAGTGTGGTCGGTACCGCAAGCCGGGAAATCTCCCGGCTTGCTAGTGGCCGCCCCTCGGCGTGCCGCGCGTCATAGACGCGCGGTCACGCTTCATCGGGAGCGTGCGCCCCCTGCACGCCTGTCCAGGGGCTCCCCGAGGGAGCCCTGGTGTCCCGCGATCGCGGGACAGCGGCAGGGGGTTCCGGGGGACCCGGCGGACCCGGCAGCGGTAGGGAGAGCGCCCCGATCGGAGGGCGCTCTTCCGCTGCTTCGGCGCGCGCCCGTCACACTCGGGCGCGCGCCAGGCTACTGCTGCGGCACAGAACGGGCAAATGCTCGAATAAACTGTGCCCCAGCAGTACTATTGAGGAGAAAGTTATTCGCATCAACTTCCTTAAAATAAGTTTTTGTTTTTACTCTATTGTACTCAATGTATATTGTTCGATCAAGGAAGTTGATGCTATTGAAACTTTTCTCTGATGTGAAAGTTAGGTTCACTTTGTTGTTATTAATGTGGCCTAAAAATAGGTCCAAGTCTTCCATACTTCCGTGCCAGATAAAGATGACATCATCGATATACCTTTTCCATAGGACGAGGTTTGCTCCGAAAGGGTTGCCTGACCATATATTGGCCTCTTCCCAATAAGCCATGAAAATATTAGCATAGCTCGGAGCAAACCTAGTCCCCATGGCCGTGCTACACTTCTGCAGGAACATTGTTACATCGAACAAAAAAACATTTTGTTTTAAAATAAACCTTATCCAGTCCAGCAAAAAACGTTTATGCTCAGGTGGAATCGCAGGATCTCTCTCTAGGGCATCACTGATTGCTTCACAACCGTCCTCATGTCTAATAGAGGTATATAGTGAAGTAACATCGCATGTTACCAATATAAAATCCTGTTGCCACTGTACCTCTGATAAAACATTCAAAACTTGTAGAGTATCCCTCAAATACGACTTTGCACTTGTAGCATATTTTTGTAAATACAGATCCACATACTCTGAAAAATTCTGTGTAAGTGACCCAATACCTGAAATGATGGGTCTCCCTGGGGGTCTCAGATGATCTTTATGGATATAGGGTAAAAAATAGAACACAGCCTTAACTGGTTTAGATTTTTACAAATATATGAACTCTTTCTCGCCCAAGATCCCTATCACTTTTGCTTCACTCAAAAAATTTTGGACAACTCCTTCTGATATACTGTAATATAGATGGATCTCGTTCATGTTTTTCGTAGGTGACCATGTCATTTAAAATAGGCTGGGATTCTGAGAGGTAGTAGCTGGTGTCGATCACTACTACCCCTCCACCTTTGTCAGCGGGTTTGATACAAGTGGGAAAGGGTATAAACCCCAACAACAATACAGAGAGAAGGCGAAGGATAATAATCCTAGCACCAGCCACCAGTCTGGCGGTTATGTACGTCATGATAGGGAATATGGAAGGGAGGGGGAACAAAGACACCCTAATCATTTCTACAGAAAAGGGGGTTATGACTCCCATTTTCAAACAAGGGAGTACAGATACCCAAAGAATGAATGGCGGGTCAGAAGGGAGAGTTCTCCAAGGTGGGAATGCTCACCAAGGCGTGATAGATCACTCAGAAGGTCCAGGGAGGAGAGGTCAAGAGAAAGGTATGAGGAAAGAAGAGAAAGAAGGGATCATAGAGATATGAGGAATGATCATTTCATACAGAAAAGCCCAATTTGGGAACGTGTGGACAGGAATAAAACTGGGGTTTTTTTTTTAGATCAGGCACCCCAGTCACTAATTGTAACACAGAATCAATTCTCATGACGATCCAGGGGTATTAGGGACAGTAGAAGCGAAGGGAAAAAAAAGATTCATATGTAGATAATAGTAATTTTGCCCATTACTGTATGGTATGTGTTAGGGGGGTGTATTTAGTTATAAATATTGTTTATTATTTTTGGAGGTGCAACATTGGTACCGCAGGCCCGCGGGTACCCCGGGACTCCCACGGGGACCCCGGGATGGCCGCGGGGACCCCCACACTCCCGCGGGGACCCCCGCGGGGTCAGCCGGGGTCACCCGTCGGCCTGTTGTATGGGTGTTGCGCATGCAAAAAATAATTTTTTCTAAGTCCAGCTTTTTTTGCATCTACTCTGACCTGATGTGTTCTGATCAACGCAACTTTTGCGTACGCTAAGGTTGCGTTGCTTAGTGCATCCCGCTTAAGGGCAGATTTTAACACAAACAGGATTACGAACGAGCAAAGTTGGACTTAGAAAAAATTCCGGAAAAAAGTCATTTTTAGAGCACAAAGTGCCTGTTTGCGTTGCTTAGTGCATCGAGTTGAGCTCAAAATCACGTTCTAAGAGCACTTTGCGCTCTAAAAGTGACTTATCGGAGCATAGTGCATGACCCCCAATGTGAGATCCAGTTTGAGATGGCTCCGCAGCAGTATTCTACAGGACGTAAGAAGGTGGCGTATATCTACAGCCTACTCACGGGAAATGCCCTGGCCTGGGCCACCCCGATTTGGGAACTACGCCCCGAAATTACTCGAGATTATGCGGCATTTAGACGAGACTTTTGTCAGGTCTTTAATACCCCCGCACGACAGGAGACTGCTTCTGACTTTTTGCTTCAGCTTTCACAGGGACGTCGGCCCATGGCCCAGTACACCTTGGAGTTCAGGACCCTAGCAGCTGAGACTCAGTGGGGTCAGGAGGCTTTAGTCGCAGTTTTTTGAGGAGGACTAACGAATTCCGTAAAGGATGAGCTCGCCTCACAACCCAGGCTTGGACTTCTGGAGGAACTTATCTCCCAGGCCATTCGGGTGGACCAACGTCTCCGAGCACTAACAGTTCTGATTTGTGCCTTTTCATACCCCCTTTCCCAGGTTCTCTTCACCCACGAGACCTGCCACTTCTCCGCTGCCTGCTCTGGAGGCTCCAGAACCGATGCAACTTGGAGTTCAACGCACCCGAGCACCGATACAACAATTCCGCAGACTCAGTGGATTATGCTTTTACTGCGGATCCTCTGAGCATCTGATTCACGAATCTCCTCAATGTCCAGAAAACGACTAAGCCCAGTGAGTATGAAGGGGCGCTCCCTGTTTGCTAATTCTCCCTGTCCCCTTTCCAAGAAGGAACTTCATCAAAAGTTGACTATTCACGTTTTCCTCTCTGGTACTACCTTTCAGACATCTACAACGGCATTCATCGATTCCGGCGCAGGAGGAAACTTGGTGGACCAGAAATTCTCAGAATTGAACCAGATTCCACTCATTAAGAAGAAATCTCCCGTTGCCTTGGTAGGGATCAACGGCCGTCCTCTCAACTCGGCTTACATCTCCCTGGAGACCAGCCCTCTCACCCTTTCTTCTCATTCCCATAAGGAGACCCTGGCCTTGGATGTAATCCATGCTTCTGGAACATCTGTCACCCTTGGCTTACCATGGTTGCAGAGCACACTCCGCACATCAATTGGACATCTCAAGATCCCATTGTCTGGAGGTCAAGGTCAGAGGAGTCTTCCCCACCAGCTGTACTTCCGCCCCAAATGCTGGCTAATATATCCAACCCTAAGGGAAACTTACCCGCCCCGTACGCAGATTTTATGGATGTCTTCAGCAAGACATAGTCCAAGCTACTACCCCCTCACAGATCTTATGATTGTCCGACAGACTTGGTCCCTGGATACACATTGCCCAAATCCAAGTCCTACCCCCTCTCTCTGCCTGAGACAGAGGCCATGGATGAATATATTCGCGAGAACTTGAAGCGGGGCTTTATACGGCAGTGGTTTCTAGGGTTTTCCAATTATTACCGGAAATGTATTCACAAATTTTCCACCATCATCGCTCCGATCACGGCACTGACCCGAAAAGGAGCCGATCCTTCGGCTTGGTCGCCTGAGGCAGTCACGGCTTTCAAAACATTGAAATAAGCATTTGTCTCAGCTCCCATCCTCCGACACCCGAACACCAATTTTCTATTTACCCTGGAGGTAGACGCTTCGGACTGCAGGGGTGGCGCATTCCTATCCCAGAGATTTTCTCCCCAGGATAAACTCCACCCTTGTGGTTTTTTCTCTAAGAAGTTTTATCCAGCTGACAGGAACTATGACGTGGGCAATAGGGAACTTTTGGCTGTCAAGTAGGCCCTTCAGGAATGGAGGCATCTTCTGGAGGGGTCAAAAGAGCTGTTCACGATTCTCACGGACCATAAAAATCTTTTGTACATCGAGAGTGCCCGCCGCCTAGGCTCCTGCCAAGCCCGCTGGTCGTTATTTTTCTCTAGGTTTAATTTTATTTTGTCCTACATTCCCGGCACCAAGAACGTCAAGGCAGAAGCCCTCTCTAGACAGTATTCTTCTGAAGAGAGACCGGAGAAAACTACAAAGTTCATCCTTCCCAAGCAAAAGATCCTCGCGGTCGCTGCATTCAAGAATCTTGAAAAAACCATCAAGTCTCAAAAAAACCTTCCTAGAGATCTCGAGGAACCGAAGAACACCTTGTACGTAGAGCCCACGTTTATTCCTGAGATTCTGGATTGGAGGCACGCTTCCTGTTCGGCAGGACATCAGGGATTAAAAAAAACATTGGACCTCATCCGTCGCACCTTCTGGTGGCCCAATATGGCCAAGACCTTCCTCTGGAAGGAACTGAGCCAGGTAGCAAATCAATAGGACAATCGAAAGAGCGATGAGGTGGCAGAACCTATGATCTTGCTTTATTGACAAAATCACGATATTCGGTGTAGACCTCGAGCAAAGTTACCTTCTCTTCACTAGTAGCAGAACCCAGCATATACTTTTGAAGGCTACGGCACAGTTCTTGGAACATGAAGCACTCCACAGGACAGGTTCCTTGTCAGTCCAATCTATACGTGGGTGGTGAAGTTGGAGACAAGGAAGGCCAAGAATCACGTCGACTGATGGAGTATGTAGGCATCCAGCTGGATTTCTTCCGTATGGTGCGTAACCAAAAGAGGGTGGTCTGTAAGGAAATTAATGCTGGTTGCAGAGGTCGACCTTCAATTGCTTCAAACCCTACAGGGCATGTCTTGCGGATGAGGGGGATGTTATTCCTCTCAGCAAAGCCATGGTCAATGAAGTTGCCTCCCGAGCCGGAATCCACGAAGGCTAGAGCAGTAGTGTGGAAGTTCTCGCTGGTCAGCGAAATAGGAAGAAGGATCCTGGTTGGCAGATGTTTTTCTTTGGTAGGGAAGGTAGATGTATTCCCAATGTGATTCTCCTGTTCCTCATTGAGAGCTGGCGTTTCCCGATTTGTGGGGACAATTGAGTACCTGATGTCCATAATTACCATAGTACAAGCAGAGACCGGCGTTGCTGTTTCTCACTGGAAGACAACTTGTTGCCACCAAGTTGCATGGGCTCTGGGATATTTGGCAGAAGAAGTTCAATGGTACCAGCATGGAGAGAAGAAAATCTCAGAGTGAGCTGCCGGTGACGGGATCTCTAGGACCTCCTCTCCTATAGTCATTTATCAACGCGGAAACATATGGCGATGAGTACTTCGAGGTCGGTAGGACATTCATGTGCTGCTAGCTTGTCTTTTAAGCCATCTGAGAGACCTTGCCAGAAGGTGGCTGACAATGCCTCGTTTTTTCATCCGGTCTCGGCAGCGATAGGGATAGCATATCTAGCCACGGGTCGATTTCCCTGGGAAATGTGGAGAAGAGAAAAAGCAGTTAACTTGCGACCAGGCGTATCAAAAATTTTGCGGAATTCCCAGGTGAATTGTCCGATATCCTGAGTTCCCAGATGAGAGAAGCCCAGGCCAGGGCATCATCGGTGAGTAGCGAGATAATATACGCCACCATGGATCTTTGAGAAATAAATTGAGAAGGCATTAGTTTGAACTGAATAAAGCATTGATTAAAAAAGCCCCAGCACCCATGGGGGTCACCCCTATAACGGCTGGGTGTAGGTAGTCAGGGTTCGGAAGACGAAGTCATGGGCATGGAAACTAGAGTTGCAGCAGAAGGTCCCGAAGGAACAGAACTAGGGAGAGAGACTTGCGCCCTGTCGCAGCAGGTTCTGTTGCAGTGAATCCATGCATCGGTCTTCTGTTCTAAGTACTTCTAAATTTTAGAGAACATGCTCAAGACTCACCCCACCTCAGCGGGGTCCATGTTTGTGGGGCTGAGCATACTATAACAGAGAGCTCACCACAAACAAGGCGTGACCGCGAGGCCGAGGTGGGTATATATATATAAACACCAACTCACAGCCGCGTGGTCACGTCTGGCGTGTAGATTGGTCGAGGTAGCCGGGTCGGGGTTGGAGAGGTAGGGATAGTCAGAGGAACTTGCCAATGTCGGGGTTGGAGAGATGCGGATCATTGAAGGTACTTAGCCGTGGTCTGAATTGGAGAGGTGCGGATCGTCGTGGTACTTTGCAGAGGTCGGAATTGGAGAGGTGCAGATCGTCGTTGGTAGCCGAGGTCAGGAGCATAGAAGAATAGCCGGGGACAGGAACAGAGAAGCTAGGAACCGTACAAGACTGGGGAGGCAAGGGTAGCAGTGAACACTTCGCACATAAGAAGGTTTATGCTCTGCCGATTTGCCAGTGGGCCAGCTGAGCATATATATGAGAGAGTTACCAATGAGGTTGCAGACAGGAGGAGGTGCGTCAGTAAGGCTGGTTGTGATTGGTAGTTTGGGTGCAGGAGACAGGTGTGGGAAGAATCCCTGATAATCTCAAATTGTCTGTGTGTCCTGCAATCCTCATACCCTGCTGTCTATTTAGCTCATTTTAGTTCAATTTAGGTAAAAACATCTCAAATTGTCTGTGTGTCCTGCAATCCTCATACCCTGCTGTCTATTTAGCTCATTTTAGTTCAATTAGGTAAAAACATCTCAAATTGTCTGTGTGTCCTGCAATCCTCATACCCTGCTGTCTATTTAGCTCATTTTAGTTCAATTTAGGTAAAAACATCTCAAATCGTCTGTGTGTCCTGCAATCCTCATACCCTGCTGTCTATTTAGCTCATTTTAGTTCAATTTAGGTAAAAACATCTCAAATTGTCTGTGTGTCCTGCAATCCTCATACCCTGCTGTCTATTTAGCTCATTTTAGTTCAATTTAGGTAAAAACATCTCAAATTGTCTGTGTGTCCTGCAATCCTCATACCCTGCTGTCTATTTAGCTCATTTTAGTTCAATTTAGGTAAAAACATCTCAAATTATCTGTATGGAAATCATCCCCCTATTGCCTTAATTTAATTCATCTTTCACACTTGTGCAAGACAACACCAACCTTTGAAAAACAATTTGGTTTAACTACCCTCACATGTGCTAATTAAGTTTGTTGAACCAACCAGGTGACTTTCTAAATGTATATAAGTAAACTTACAACAGCCATTGCTGCTTGCAGCCTTTGCTCCTAAGTAGAAATCTGTCAAGTAGTATGGAAGTTTAAAAAAGGAAGTTCAAAAAGAAGTGGAAAAAGTGGACACAATCTACTGCTTCTGATTCCTGCATTTGAACTACGCTGGAAAGGAGGTTATCATCCCACACTGCACATCTCAACACATTACTATTGCTGTGATGCCACCTTTACTTTTTATATTTACTGTAACCTCACTTATTCTCAAATTATGCACTTCCTTCCACCAGCCTCATCATGTCTCTAACTCTATTCATATTTCGCCATCTCTCCTTACTTCACCACTTCTCAGTTCACATAAACTCCTCTCTTACCTGCGCCCTCTGTCACCACACAGTTATGCCGCCTGCACTAAAACACACCCCTACAAATCATCCTCTCACATTCTCTTTCTGTCCATGCTTCTCCTCCTTGCTTCTGGGGATATCTCTCCCAATCCTGGTCCCTGCCTTATTTCTACTTGCTCTCGTCCTCGCCTTCCACATGCAACTTCTACTCCTTCTGGTGTCAACCCCTCTAACCTCATACCCATCCCCTGCCACCCTCCCTCCTCTCTCCCTTTCTCCTGTGCCCTTTGGAATGCTCGCTCCCTCTCTAACAAGTTCCTCTCTGTGCACGACTTCTTTCTCTCTCACTCCCTGCTTCTCTTTGCTATAACTGAGACCTGGCTCACTCCTATGGTGGCATTTCCTTCTCCCACACTCCACGCCCTGGTGGCAGGGGTGGAGGCGTGGGGCTCCTGCTCTCCTCTCTCTGCCATTACAGAACAGTTTCTATTCCCCCCTCTCTTGCTTTTCCTTCCTTCGAGACTCACACAGTCCAGATCTTCTCTCCTCTCCCGGTCCATGTGGCGGTCATCTATCGCCCACCTTCCTCTACTCATCCCCCTTCTGCCTTTCTCTCTCACTTTGAATCCTGGCTCTCTTTCTTTCTCTCCTCAGACTCCCCTGTTCTTCTCCTTGGGGACTTCAACTGCCACATTGATGACCCCTCTCTCCCTTGGGATTCCCGCTTTCTTTCTCTAACCTCTTCTTTTGGCCTTCAACAGTGGACTGCAGCCAGCACCCACAAGGATGGCCACTACTTAGACCTGGTTTTCACTAAAAACTTCTCTCTCTCCGACTTCTCCATTTCCCCTTTTCCTCTCTCCGACCATCACCTCATCTCATTTTCTCTCTCTCGCTTCTCTCCATCTCCATCTCGCCCTCGTTTTTGCAGAAACCTGCGCTCTATTAACCTACCAGCTCTTGATTCCACTTTACGCTCCTCCCTCTCCTCTCTCAGTTCTGCTTCAGACCCTGACAACCTGGTCAGAAACTACAACTCTGCCTTATCTTCCTCTCTTGATCTTCATGCCCCACTTTCTCTCTGCCGTCCTCGCCCTTCTAACCCCAGACCCTGGCTAAACTCCCACACATGCATGCTGCGTTCCTCCACTCGTTCCTCTGAACGCCTCTGGAGGAAATCTCATACGCTCGCAGACTTCATTCATTACAAATTTATGCTATCCTGTTTCAACTCTGCCCTCTTTCAGGCTAAACAAACCTACTTTTCATCACTAATCAACACACACAAGTCTAACCCACGCCGTCTCTTTTCTGTCTTTGACTCTCTACTCAGACCACCCTCAGCTGCCTCCTCTTCTTCCTCCATCTCACCTCAGGACTTTGCTGACTTTTTTAAGAAAAAGGTGGAGTCCATACGGCAGAACATCCCATCTGTTGCCTCCTCCCATCCCACAATGCTTCCCAACTCTCCTCCTGTCTTTCTTGACTCTTTTTCTGCTATCTCGGAGGAGGATGTATCACTGCTGATCTCCTCTTCTCCCTCTACCACTTGCCCTCTTGATCCCATTCCCTCCCATCTCCTAAAACCTCTTGCTCCTTCTATAATCCCTATGCTCACACAGATCTTTAACTCTTCCCTCTACTCTGGTACCTATCCTTCATCCTTCAAGCATGCAACCGTTATACCATTACTCAAAAACAGCAAGCTTGACCCTACCTGTCCTTCTAACTATCGACCTGTCTCCCTCCTGCCTTTTGCCTCCAAACTCCTTGAACGTCTTGTATTCTCTCGATTGCTACAATTTCTCAACACCTATTCTGTACTAGACCCTCTACAATCTGGCTTCCGCACTGCTCACTCTACTGAAACAGCCCTCACTAAAATAACTGACGACCTCCACGCTGCCAAAGACAGAGGTCATTACACTCTGCTCATATTACTCGACCTCTCTGCAGCATTCGACACCGTGGACCACCCTCTTCTCCTTCACATTCTCCATACTCTTGGTATTCGGAACAAAGCTTTATCCTGGATCTCCTCTTACCTCTCCCATCGTACCTTCAGTGTCTCTTTTGCTAACACCTCCTCCTCCTCTATTGATCTCTCTGTGGGGGTACCCCAGGGCTCTGTCCTGGGACCCCTTCTCTTTTCTCTCTACACACTCTCTCTAGGTGACCTAATCACATCTTTTGGGTTTAAATATCACCTCTATGCTGACGACACACAAATTTACCTTTCAACCCCTGACCTTACACCTGCTATACAGACCAAAGTTTCTGAATGCCTCTCTGGAATATCATCCTGGATGGCCATCCGCCGACTGAAACTTAACATGGCAAAAACAGAGCTCCTTATACTACCTCCCAAACCTGGCCCTACTACATCCTTCCACATTGCTATTGGAAATACGATCATTCACCCAGTAGCCCAAGCACGCTGCCTAGGGGTCACACTTGATTCCTCTCTCTCATTCTCCTCTCATATTCAAAACGTTTCTAAAACTTGTCGCTTTTTCCTCCGCAATATCACAAAGATACGCCCTTTCCTCTGTTACTCAACTGCTAAAACTCTGACTCAGGCCCTCATTCTCTCACGTCTCGATTACTGCAACCTCCTGCTGTCCGGCCTTCCTACCTCTCACCTGTCTCCCCTACAATCTATCCTAAACACTGCAGCCAGAATCACTCTACTCTTTCCTAAATCTGTCTCATCGTCTCCCCTGCTGAAATCCCTCTCCTGGCTTCCGATTAAATCGCGTATCTCACACTCAATTCTACTGCTCACTTTTAAAGCTTTACATTCTTCTGCCCCTCATTACATCTCAGCCCTAATTTCTCGCTATGCACCATCACGACTCTTGCGTTCTTCTCAAGGAAGTCTTCTTACTACCCCCTTTGTATCTAAAGCTCTCTCCCGCCTTAAACCTTTCTCACTTTCTGCCCCACACCTCTGGAATGCCCTTCCCCTCAATACCCGACTAGCCCCCTCGCTAACCACCTTTAAGACCCACCTTAAGACACATCTGCTTAAAGAAGCATATGAGTAGCACTGGATAGTCATGGACACATGACACAAAGCTTGGCCCCCTGCAGACGCACTTACTAGTATTCCCTCCTACTGTCTCTGTACGTTCTCCCTACCTACCAATTAGATTGTAAGCTCCTCGGAGCAGGGACTCCTTCCTTAATGTTACTTTTACAGTATGTCTGAAGCACTTATTCCCATGATCTGTTATTTATATTTGTTATTTATATGACATGTATTACTACTGTGAAGCGCTATGTACATTTTATGGCGCTATACAAATAAAGACATACATACATACATAATGCCAGGTGACGCGACTTGTGCGCTCGCTGACCACGCACTGCGTGTGCGTGCTGCACGCCCATGACATCGGCGCGTGGGCAGAGACTGGAGGCGTGATCTGTGCGAAGCATATTTACCTCCGGGCGGGATGCGCGCACAAATAGTATGGCGGCTGGTCACAGGAAGAGGAGCGTCACAGTTGACGGGTGGAGCGGGGGACCCAATCACGGGTTGGGGTAAGTACCGGGTGCGCCGAGCGCGTCGCGGATCATGGATCCTGACAGTCTAATATCCAATTTCTCATTCTTCTTTAGTTCATGGAGTGCTCAAATCTCACCCCTAGAGAGATTACTACTATATGGTTTAGATCGTTGATCTTTACATAATTTTTGCAAATATTTGTGATCTAAAGAATAAAATGTGTCGATAAAATTACCTTTAGATTTGTAGGGGGAAAAGTATGATCAAGGTTTATAAGGAGTTTGAACAATCGGACACTCATCGCCATCAGATACAAAGAAATTCATTATCTCCTCCATATTAGCACCAATAGGACTAGACTCCAATTCTGACTTCACCCATAGGGAGGTTAAGGTGTCTAAATGGACATCATCAGCTGCATTATAGATTGGTACAAGGTTGTTGGTATTATTTTTATATTTTAAAATAAAGTGTCTCTTTAACGCTAATTTGCGGATAAAATGATTTAAATCCGCAAACACCTCAAAGGAATCAGACTGAACGTTCGGACAATAAGATAAACCTTTATTTAAAAGGCTAATCTGATTGATTGATAGAACATGGGAAGACAAATTGAATATCCCCTTGGGATCAGGGGGCATATAAAGTCTCCATTCCCGCTCTAATCTTCCTATCTTGTACCTTCTTTCCTGCTTGGTTTCCTATTCTATGTGTCCTCCCCTCTTTTTCTTTTTTTTTTTATAAGGGAGGTTAGAGATTGCTGGGATTATGTTTTTATTAATTTAATTTTCTAACTGGTATCAGTTGTTTGGAGGTTAGCTGCCCCTCCTCCCAAGGTTTAAGATCACACCACCCCGTTTTTTAAGTAGCGGGTTTTTTCATGTATCTGTGCAGGACAGGTCTATGAAGGCCATTGTGTTGTGTAGTGTTAGGACCTGCATACATGCCATGAAGTGGCTGCAGGTTATAATGCTTTGGCCAAAGGGTTTAACTGAATCACCCTTACTCATGAGAATACTAACTTTGACGTATTTCACTACGTATTTTGTCACATTGGATGTAGCATTGTTTTTTTTTTGTCTTTTGAGGAATACTGTATTCTGAACTTATCACAACATTCTTGTTTTTATTGAATTTCGGTGTATTGTTATGTGGTCTTTATAATTTTTCAGAGTATTCATGGCAAACTTTATGACATATATATTTTATTAAATGAATACATTTCCATGTTCTGGGCACTAGATGCCACTATCCTCCATGAAAGTGAAAGCATAATTTCCTCCCCAGGTCTCTAACAAACGCATCTAAAATATACCAGCTTGTGCTAAATGAGAGTTAAAAACATTAATGGGCTCTCAAATAATCAATAATTATCCTGAAAATACCCCCAGTTGATGATAAAGAATATCCATGAATTAAGCATTAACATCTAGAAGCCTAGATTTGCCTTTTAAACAAAGTAGTAAACAACAAGCAAATAATTTCCCAAGAGATAGACATCACTAGCATAATAAATATGTATCCCTTTGAGTAACTATACAGTTTAATTCTCACAAAAAGCAATATCTTCTTTTATATGGTTAGTCCAGCTCAGCAAAAGACATGGTCATATAATTAATGAAATACATTGTTACAGTTTTCAACATGAGGTTGAAAAAAGTCAAGTTTAACCATATGCTAAATTTAGACGACAGATACTTTATCCTATATTTGTACTTACGATATATTGATCAAAAGGAAGACAAACAAAAAATCCCAGTGAAATGTAATCTAATGATATCTCATATGGGGAAAAATAAATCCCTTCCTGACTCCAAATATTGGCAATCAGATTATACCATGGATCAACATATTTCCCATGTTTACTTATTTGGTATATTCCTATGTACCTTTCCTTTCTAAAAAGATGTCCAACCTTTTTTGACAATATTTATTGTATCTGCCTTCACAATCTCCATGGGTAATCAATTCCACAATTTAACTGCCCTTACAGTAAATATCCCTTTCCTTTGTTCTTAGTGAATTCTTCTTTCCTCAACCTTAAGGTAGCGGTGCGCAAACTGGGGGGTGTGCGCAAGATTGTTTAGAGGGTGCAGCGGGCAGCAAACCCTGGTGTCTGCGGGCCGGCAGACACCAAAACATGCTGTGCGCGGGTGGACGGCGATTTTGCAAGGAGCAGAGAGAAAAGCAGTCGGGAGTTGCAATTTCTCTTTCAGCCATTAGGTGGTGCTGTGCTGCACAGCTCATGCAGCTCCTCCTTTGCCTTGCTGCATGCAGCGTGATAAGGTGAGTGTGTGAGTGTGTGAGTGTGTGAATGTCATGCGTAGGGGGTGAAAGAGAGACATGGAGAGGTGGGAGGGGGGTGAAAGAGAGACATGGGGAGGAGAATGAAAGAGAGATATGGGGAGGGGGTGAAAGAGACATGGAGATGGGGGGTGAAAGAGACATGGAGAGGGGGGTGAAATAGAGACATGGAGAGGGAAATGAAAGAGAGACATGGGGAGGGAGGTGAAAAAAACATGGGGAGGGGGGTGAAAGGGAGACATGGGGAGGGGAGGGTGAAAGAGAGACATAGGGAGGGGAGGGTGAAAGAGGACATGGGGAGGGGAGGGAAAAAGAGAGACATGGGGAGGAGAGGGTGAAAGAGAAACATGGGGAAGGGAGGGTGAAAGAGAGACATGGGGAGGGCAGGGTGAAATAGAGACATGGGGAAGGGGGGGTGAAAGAGAAATGGGGAGGGGAGTGAAGGAGAGATATGGTGAGGGGGGGTGAAAGAGAAATGGGAGGGGGGAGAAAGAGTCATGGGGAGGGGGGTGAAAGAGAAATGGGGAGGGGGGGTGAAAGAGAGACATGGGGGGGGGGTGAAAGAGAGACATGAGGAGGGGGGTGAAATAAAAATGGGGAGAGGGGGTGAAAGAGACACGGGCGGTGAAAGAGAGAAATTAGGGGGTGAAAGAGACATGGGAAGGGGGGTGAAAGAGAGACATCGGGAGGGAGGGTGAAATAGACATGGGGAGGGGGTGAAAGTGTGACATGGGGGTAAGAGATATATTGGGGGTAGGGGGAGAGAAAGACACTGGGGGGAAGGGGAGACACTTTGGGGGAAGGTGAGAGAGACACTGGAGGGAAGGGAGAGACACACACACTGGCAGGAGGGAGAGAGAGTGACACTGGGGGGAGGGAGAGTGAGAGAGACACTGGTGGGAGGAAGAGACACACAATCACTGGCTGGAGGGAGAGAGAGACACTGATGGGAGGGAGAGACACACTGGCTGGAGTGAGAAAGAGAGAGACACTGGGAGGAGGGAAGGTGAGAGAGACACTGCGGGAGGGAGAGAGAGTCACTTGTGGGAGGAAGAGACACACAATGACTGGAGGGAGAGAGACACTGGGGGGACATAGAGTGTGAGAGAGACACTGGGGGAGGGAGAGAGACACTGGGGGAGGGAGAGAGACACTGGGGGAGTGAGAGAGAGACACTGGGGGGAGTGAGAGAGACACTAGGGTAAGGGAGAAAGAGATGGACACACACTGGAGGGAGGGAAAGAGAGAGTGGGGGGAGCTAAATGGAGGAATGAAGGTGTAACGCTTGCAGTCACCACAAACAAGGCGGGACCCCGGTACTGAGGTGGGAAAGTATAGAACTATGCACCCACAGCAGCGAGGCACACCTGGAGGGTGGATAGTCAAGATTGCCGGGTCTGAGTTGGAGAGAGTGGGTTAGTCGTGATACTTGCCAAGGTCGTGGGTTGGTGCCAGGAGGATAATCAGAGTCTGTAATGCCCTGGTCAAAAGATGGAGCCAGGAGAGTAGTGAATGGCCTGTTAGCCTTGGTCAGGAATGGAGAAGGTAGGATGGTCTGAGGCAAGCCAGGGTCGATAATCCAGAGCAGGGTCCAAAGTCTAGCCGGGTTGGTACACAAGGAAGCAAGCAGCAACAGGTTAAACAAAGTAGAAGGCACAAGGCAGAGACAGAGACGTGGGAACACAAGGCTGCCAATAACTATGCTCAGCCAAAGAGGAAGTGACAGAGCTGAGCATTTATGGAGGCAGGAGTCAATGAGAGGCAATTATGGAGGCAATGAGAGAAGGCGGTGGAGCGCAGGAGCAGCCTCTGCGGAGGCAGGGATAGGCTGTGAGAGGCAGGAGACTGGTGAGGGCGATATCAAAGTTGATGCGCAGCTGGGGAGCGGTGCATGCGCGTCACGTGTGCGTGCTGCGCGGGGCAGCCACGCAGCACAATTGGAGGTGCGGAGCCTAGCTCTGTAGGAACTGTGAAAGGTGCGTGGGAGGCTGTACAGTAGGAGGCAAGGAAGAAGCACGCCGCGGGGGATGCACTCTCAAACCACTTTCAGTGGGATGCTGTGCAGCAGGAGGTAAGGAGGGAACATGCCGTGAGGGACGTATTCCCTGATTTCTTATAGTACCCCCCTTGAGGAGTGGCTTCAGGACGACTCCAATATGGCTTGTGGGGGTACCTTACGTGGAAGCACCTCAGCAAACTGGGAGCATATACTTCAGGTCCAAACCCTTTCCAGTGGACCAAGTACTGGACTGATCATCTTGATCTTCTAGAGTCGATAATGGACTGTGTCTCGTATTCCTCTTGGCCTTGTACGATCACAGACAGGAGTAGAAGAAGTGTTGGGAAATTGAGAACTTTGAAACACAGGCTTAAGAAGAGAAACATGAAAGACTGAGGGTATATTCATAGAAGGAGGCAGTTGTAACCGGTACGCGACCAGATTGATTTGCTCCAAAATAGAAAATGGGCCCTGGGAGCAAGTTTGAGGGTTGGTGTCATTAACCTGATGTTTTTGAAGAGAGCCACACCCTATCTTCTGGTTTGAAGTTGGGCACCTTGCGGCGGTGACGGTCCTCTTGAACTTTTTGTCTGCGAGTTGCCTCCACAAGAGCCATCTGAATACTTTTCCAAGATTTTGTAAAAAATTGATTCTGTTGTCCGCTGCTGGGACCCAGAGGGAGAAGAAGAAATGGGAAGCCGTGCCGGGTGAAATCCATAATTGATAAAGAATAGTGATTCCTTTGTAGATTCGTCCCTCAAAGAATTGTGAGCAGACTCTGCCCATGGGAGAAGATTCACCCAGTCATCTTGGGCGTCGGAAATGAAGCACCGTAAATATTGTTCCAAAGATTGGTTAGTTCTTTCAGTCTGTCCATTGGTCTGGGGATGATACCCTGAAGAAAAATGAAGGGCAATATCCATTCTTTCGGTGAATGCACGCCAAAATTTAGAGACAAATTGAGGACCACGGTCGGATACTATGGTCAAGGGTACCTCGTGGATACGAAAACTTTCTTTATTAAAGATATCCGCTAAAGAAGTGGAATTGGGTAGGCCCTTGAGGGAATGAAGTGAGACTGTTTAGAAAATCCGTTGATGATATCCAAAATAGTATTTATTCCTTTGAAAATAGGAAGCTCGACAATAAAATCCATAGAGAGATGATTCCATTGACGTTCAGGAACTGGCAATGGGCGCAGGAGACCCGGTGGTTTGTTGTGTGTAGCTTTAACCTGAGCGCAGATAGAACAGGACAAGCATAGTAGGCCACCAGAAGGTTTGTCTGATGAGGTCAGAAGTTCTTCTGAAACCAGGGTGACCGGCAGACTTAGATGAATGACCCCAGTCTAGAATCTTTTTACAAAATTGAGGAGCAGCATATAGGCAACCATCCGGCACCGTAATACCATCGGGAATGCGTGTTTGAGTAGCCAAAATGTCATCCAGAACGTCAAAAGAATTGGCAGAAATAACGAATTTGGAAGGAAGGATAGTTTCCGATAAGTCTGCAGACTTGTCTTCAACCACGAACCGGTGAGCAGTACATCAGCTTTAAGTTTGTTTGACCTGGGAATATAAGAAATCAGATAATTGAATCTGGAGAAGAGAGACCAATGGGCCTGACGGGCTCCAAAGTGGCGTTTTCAATGTACAGCAAGTTTTTATGATCTGTAAGAATTGAAATGGGATTTTCAGTACCTTCCAAGAGATGTCTCCATTCTTGGAGTGCGAGTTTGATAGCGAGGAGGTCCCTGTTGCCAACGTCATAATTCTGTTCTGCCGAGAAAAACTTCTTAGAAAAGAAACCGCAGGGGTGAAGCTTGGCCTGAGGGGATTGCCTTTGAGAAAGAATGGCACCTGCGCCAACGTCAGATGCATCCACCTCTAGAGTAAAAGGTAGTTTGGGATCTGGAAGACACAGGAGCAGAACCAAAAGATTCTTTGAGAGATTTGAAGGCTTGAAGTGCCGCAGGTGGCCAGGAAGAGGTGTTAGATCCTTTCTTAGTCAAGGCCGTGATAGGAGCAACTGTAGAGGAATTTTTTTTGATAAATTTGCGATAATAATTGGCAAATCATAGGAATCATTGGATTGCTTTCACGGAGGTCGACTGTGGTCATTCCAGCAGTGCCTTGAGTTTGGCAGGGTCCATGGAGAATCTGGAATCTGAAATAATATATGTCACGTACGACCCCCTGCAAGCACGCGACCTGCATACGGGACAATGGTTAATACCGACGCTCGCAAGCGCTCCCACTTTTCACCCCCGCAAGGGTCCGTCAAATGGACAGTATCCCCTCTTACAGGATCATGGATCAATACACAACCCGCAAGCTGCCCCACTCTTCACCCCCTCAAGGGTCCCTCAAATGAGTTGTATCTCTCCTCAAACCGTCCCAATATACCACCGCCACGAACAGCACACAAGTGAGCACGTGACTTTAGATATGCAACCAGGGTTAATACACAAGGCACTCAAGCAACCTCCCTTTCTCCTCTGCAAGGAACCAGCGAGTTAGTATTAAGTCCTACTCAATTGCACATCATATCTATCCACTGCCACCACCTGAGGTTATGCAGATATGATAACAGATCTTAGACTAAAATATCTGGCAGGGCCCCAGGTCCCTGTTTATTATAGGAAAAACTATGCACTCTAACACAAAATCAGTTGTAGTAACATGTGCCCGAATTTAGCAAATTATTCTCTTTGGTGTGCACAAAGTTCATTCAGAGCCCAAAGCATTAAATATTAAATGTTTTAATATATATAAAAATACAGTGCTTAGATTACAGAAAAGGTATTACCAAATAAACATACAGTTATTACAATATACACTGGCGACACACTTTATTCGAGCTCGGCTAGTCCCACGAATTCGGGTATACCCGGGTGTATTGAGGTTTGTGACTGTTTTCTGCCCGAGTGCATTGCGTTATTTTCCAGGCAGGGATTGAAGCATTTTATTCCCCCTGGCTGCAATACTGCACAGTATATATATATATACTGCATTACAATTCATGAATTTATGCCATCTGGTAGACACGCGAAGCATTGCAGCCTATTAAATCCTAATCATTATCATTTAACAGATCAGCCGCCCGTCAGCCAGGCATGAACCCAGGCTGGGAAGGCAAACGCAACGGGGCTTGTCAGAGGTGAGGAGCGGCGCATTCCAGGTATCTGCCAGGTACATACTGGGTATTTACTCGAATAAAGTGTGTCGGTGCAGTAAGGCAGAACAGCTTTTTTAAATAAAATGATAAACATAAAAGAAAATCTATACTTCACCACATGACATAGATTTTCCCCAGAGAGGTCGCTGGTAAGAAACATTGAAATATCCCGTATCTGGTCTCAAAATACTCCTCTGTAGATATCTACCCCCCACCACACTTGCTCAGCCTTAAATACAGTTATTTCACATTGAACACAACCTAAACCCAGCCCCTGTCATAAATCAGTGGTGAGGTTGACAGTCTTCCCCAGAGTAAAACTCCTCCCACCCAGGATGTTTAAAAACTGCTTTTCATATCTAAATGTACTCATAACTTCAGTTCGGTGTTACTTACTGGCATGCAAGACATATTAATACATTCCGGCACGCATGACACTCCCAATGAGACTAAATATTACTGTGTAATACTAAAATTAAGAGAGATATTAATATCTGTCTCTTAGTACCTGCTAGACATCATGTGTCTTTAATCATTATTTGCGACTCGGTTCCACGGACACACACATGTAACTTTTAACATGTTCAGCTGAGGACATCTCATGATATTCTTATTTTTAATAAGGTCACTCATTCTGATACCTTCTGTAGCCACACCACTGGCCTCCATAAAACCCTTGTCAAGAAATGCTTTGAAGCTGGGCCTCCTGTGTAGAGAACGTTTGTCACAGGTGCTATATTTCACACCCAATGCTCCAGACATGGGCCTAGCTGTCTCTACCAGCAATATACACTTGGCCTGTAAATTAGGTGTTAACATACACCAAACCCCCTCTGTACTTTTCACACCCAACTTCAATCAAGCCTTTGTTTTTTTTTCCAAATTTTTTTATTAGGCAGATATATTATTACAGGTTGTTGACAATACAGGGGTGCAGAGTATAGGCCTAATACAACTTTTTTCTCATTTTTAACTAAGGGGAAAAGAAGAAAGGCTCAACGTCCCCCCTGGCCTTAGTTGGTCCCTCGGGGTGGCGTGAGTGTGGAAAAAGAAAAAGGGGGTGGGGAGGGGAGGAGGGGGGGGGGGCGGGGGGGAAGGGGTACGACCGAGATGGGTCGTGCTCCCCTACTCCTTGTCGGCTCCTGGTTGTGTCGTGGCATTTTATGTGCTTCTGAGTTGTTATGGGTGAGTTCGACCCAATAGAGCCATATGGGTTTCCCATGGGTCCCAGGTTTTATTATATGTGGAAGTAGACCTTTTCAGAAAGGCTGACAGCCTTTCCATGTCCTTTACTGTTTGTACTCTTTGTATTATTATTTGTTTTGAGGGAGGAGACACCTTCTTCCAGGCCGCAGCCACCGCACACCTAGCCGCCGTTAGGATGAAGGAGACTAATTTTCTCGTTGGCCGGTCCAGGTAATCTAAGGGCCTGGCCAACAAGTAGGTCAGCGGGTCAATGGGTATTGTGAGGTCTGTGACCTCTTCTATTAGTTTTTGTGTTGTTTCCCAGAATTTCTGAATTTCCGGACATGACCACCATATGTGGGCCATGTCCCCCTTTTGACCGCAGCCTCTCCAACAAAGGTCGGATGCCAGTGGGTAGATTTGATTTATTCTAACTGGAGTAAGATACCAGCGGAACAGTATTTTATATATATTTTCTTTGATTGTAGTACATATGGAAGTTCCTGGAGCATTTTCCCAAATACTTTCCCAGTCCTCTCGGTCTATAACTGTATCCAATTCTGCAGCCCAATGCTGCATGTAATCATGTAGAGGAGGGTCTGTGGCCCTTTCCAGCTCTATGCAAATTTGTGTTATTAGACCTCGTTGGTGGCCTGCTTCTCTACATAGCCGCTCGAATCCGGTGAGAGGGGGAAATTCCAATGTTGGGGACAATGTTTGGATAAAGTGCCGAATTTGTAGGTATTTAAAGACATTCAACCCTACCATTTCATATTTAGCTTGCAGGTTTTGGTAGCTCAGGAACTTCCCAAAGCTCAAGAGGTCGGCTATCGTCCTGATGTTTTTGGTTTTGAATTGGTCGAATTGCCTGGGCTCACATCCAGGAGGAAATTTTGGATTTTTGTGAATTTGTATTAGTTGAGATTGGGGTGTGGTGAGCTTGAATTTGAGTTTGCATTTCGCCCAGGTCTCCCATGTGTGTCTCATAGGGCCTAATTTGAATTTGCTATTCTGCATGTCCTCTCTACTCAGTGACCAAAGGCAGGCCGGCAGTGAAGGCGTCCCGGCATATTGTGTCTCTATGTCTAGCCAGCCGTATTGGTGTGGGTTCGCGTTCCAGACTACCACCTGTCGCAGTTGGGCGGCTAGGTAGTACTTTGTGATGTCCGGAACACCCATTCCTCCTCTCCTCCTTGGAGCCAGGAGGACCGTTCTCGGGACTCTGGGTTTTTTACCCTGCCAAATAAATTGGAAGATTATTTTTTGGATGTTTTTCAATTCTGAGCCAGGGATGTGGATCGGGAGGGTCTGGAAATAATATAACAATCTGGGGAGAATATTCATTTTAACTGAGATCATCCTCCCGATCCATGATATTTGGTATCCTCCCCATTTTTCTAAGTCTTGTTTTATTTTTTGGAACAGTGCCGGATAGTTATGTTGGTACAGTGTTTGGTAGGTCCTCGATATCTTGACTCCCAAATATTTGATACAGGAGGAGCTCCAACGGTAGTTAAAATTTAGTTTGAGGAGTTGCACCTCTGGCTCTGGCAGGCTTAGATTCAGGGCTTCTGACTTATCAGTATTTATTTTATATCCAGAGATTTTTCCAAAATCTCGGAGTTCTTTTTGTAGATTGGGGAGGGAGATTTGAGGATTGGTAAGGGTTAGAATGACATCGTCTGCGAATAGGGATATTTTATGCTGCCTGTCTCCAATTTCTATTCCCTGGATGTCTCTATTGAGTCTTATAGCCGAGGCCAGTGGCTCTATTGAAAGTGCAAAAAGGAGAGGAGATAGGGGGCATCCCTGTCGAGTTCCGTTGGTAATCTCGAATTTTTGGTTATTGCCCCCTGGTAATTTTACTGAGGCTGACGGGTTTTGATATAGTCTACGGACCCCCTCTAGATATGCGTCTTTGAAGCCGAATTTGCGCATAGTTTGGTCCAAGAATTGCCAGTTTATTCTATCGAACGCCTTCTCTGCGTCTAGGCTTAACAATAGTGCTTTGGTCCCTGTGAGGTGGACATGATCGATAATATCGATTATCTTCCGGGTGTTGTCTGAGGCTTGTCTGCCTGCGACAAATCCTACTTGGTCTATGTTGATTAATCTCGGTAAGATGGCGTTCAATCGATTTGCCAATATTTTACTATATAATTTGAGATCACAGTTAAGTAGGGAGATTGGGCGATAGCTTCCACATTGCATCGGGTCTCTACCTTCTTTATGTATTATAGCTAGGTTGGCGAGAGACATTGATTGGGGGATTTGGTTCCCTTCCATAAAGTGGTTAAAGGTGTTTAGGAGATGCGTGGAAAGAATGGGCAAGAACCTTTTGTAATAGACGTTGGTGAACCCGTCAGGGCCAGGAGACTTTGTGACCTTCAGCATTTTGACCGCTTCTTCCAGTTCCTCTTTTGTAATTTTGGAATTGAGGACTGTGTTTTCCTCCTCTGTTAGTGTGGGGAGGTGACATTTGTCTAGATATTGTTTAATGAGTTCTGGAGCTAGTGGCTCCGGTCGCCCATTTTTGGATCTTAAGTTATAGAGAGCGGTATAATAATTCGTGAATTCTGTTGCGATTTTGTTATCGCTATATTGAATCTCACCAGACCCACTCCTGATCGCCGTTATTTGTGATCTTTTTTGTACCCCTCTTAATTTGCTTGCCAAAAGCCTGTCGGCCTTGTTACCCTTGTCATAGTATTGTTGATTGGTCCATTTGAGGGCCTTTTCAACATCCTCCAGCTGAGTTTGCTTAAGTTTTGTTCTGGCTGTTAATAAAGTTTTGTATAGTTTTTTCGAGGGGTTGGTTTTGTGGGCCTGTTCTATTGTTTTAATCTTGTCCGTTAGTTCCTTGATTAGGGTTTGGCGGGCTTTTTTCCTGTGGGATCCGATGGAAATGAATTTCCCTCTGATAGCTGCCTTATGGGCTTCCCACAGGATTGCTGGAGAGGAGACTGTTCCTGTGTTGAGAAGGAAATAGTCCTTAAGTGAGGTTCTTATTTCCCTCTCTATTTCAGGATGGTTTAATAGGGAATCGTTCAGTCTCCAAGAGTAATTTATTGTTTTTTCAAAGGGTATTGAGAGCGTCAGGGTGATTGGGGCATGGTCGGACCACGTGATTGAGCCAATGTCTGATGCAATGGTTGCCGCCATCACGTTTTTGGTGACCAAGAAATAGTCAATCCGGGAGTAGGTCTGGTGGGGTGCTGAGTAAAAGGTGTAGTCTCGCTGGCCCTGATGTTGGGATCTCCAAGTATCCACAAGGGAGAACTCGCTTAGGATATCCCTGAACCTTTTCCCTGTGATTTGGGAGTGGGTTGTACGGGGGGGACCCTTTGTAGTTGATCTGTCCTCGGTGGGATTTAAGACCATGTTTAGGTCTCCTCCCACTATCATCGACGACAGATATCCTGGGTCGATGCCCTCGAGAACTGATTGTAAGAATTCCGTTTGGTTCTCGTTTGGTGCGTATACATTGATCAGAGCAATAGCCGAGCCCGCTAGAGAGCCATATACCACTAGGAATCTACCCTCTGGGTCCTCTGTCGTTTTGATATGATTGAATGGGGTGCCCTGCCTGATCAGGACAGCTACACCCCTCTTTTTACTACTAAATGATGCAAAAAAGCATGTTGGGAACACTTTTTTGAATAAATTTGGGGGGTCTTGTGATGTGAAGTGAGTCTCCTGCAGGAATATGATGTCTCCTGATTTTTTTAAGTCCTGTAGGGCTAGTCTGCGCTTTCTATTATTTTGTAACCCTTTAACATTCAGTGATCGAACCTTAATGGGGGCCGTAGTCTTCATTGTGGGTTGTTTGTTTTTTGCTGTGTGGGGTCTTGGGACCTCCTCCTTCCCACTGGGAGGGGTCTTGCATGTAGTTGTTGGGGGATTGTTGTAGTTAGCTTTTTGTTTTTCCTAGGGGCGGGGTGGGGGCTCTTTAGACTTCGTTTGGAGGATGGGTGAGGCCTGCCAAGGAGGGGGGAGGGGTGAGGGGGGGAAGGGGGGGAGGGGGATAGATCTGCTGGGACAGAGCCAGCAGATGAAGAAGAGGTAGAATTTGGGCCCTGTCGGGTCCCAACATTTTGCTGCCAGGTCTCGATGTGACCGGCATTTGGGCAGTGCGTGCCCTACTGGGGTGGGTCCGGTGCAACAGTGGCTTGTGCGCAACAGGAAGGTCCGGACCTTTTGTTGTTGACGTGATGCGCCTTGCCCCTCTCAATCCTTTTTATTCTAATTCTACAGTTTATCCTATAAAACTTTGGACGGGGACAGGGTTGGCAGGGGAGGGAGGGGAGGGGGGGGGGAGTGGGGAAGTCCGCGGGGGGGACTAAAGACGTGTAGGGGAGATGGGTAAACCGTGTTCAGGAACCTTGTGATATTGGTTCACAATGTTGGGCTCTGAAATAAACAATCATGCTGAACCATTTCAATACCCTTGAGTATTTTAAACACTGTAACAACTATTAATGTATAACCTTTTCATTTCCCCATCATGCAGTGACGAGCTATTTTGTTCCTGCGAGCTCATAAGACGGGGTCCCCGCCAGGGGTGCCCGCTCAGTGTTGACCTTAGGCGTTAAGTAGGACTGGCTTTCTTGCCTCCTTCTTTAATCTTTGTTGTCAGGCCTCGCTTTTACTTCTCGGGGCGCTTATACAACCTGGTAAGTCGCGTGCGGTGGGGTAGGGGGGGGAGGAAGGGGGGGATCCGAGGGGGAGAGGGGGGGCGGGAGGGAGGGGGGAGAGGGGGGGCGGGAGGGAGGGGGGAGAGGGGGGGCGGGAGGGAGGGGGGGGAGGGGGGGGGAAGGGAGAGGGGGGGTGTGGGGGGGAAGGGAGATGGGGGGGTGGGGTGGGTGGGGGGGGGTGGGGGTGGGAGGGGCGGGAAGGGAGAGAGGGGGAGGGGGGGGCAGCGTGGTGAGGGAGGGTGGGCAGTGGAGGGAGGAGGGGAAGAGCGGGGGGGTGGGGGGGGGGGAGGGGGTGGGGGGGGGAAGGGAGGGGGGGGTGGGAGGGGGGGGGGCAGAATGGTGAGGGAGGGTGGGCAGTGGAGGGAGGAGGGGAAGAGCGGGGGAGAGGGAAGGAACGGTGGACGGTGGGGGGGAGGAGAGGGGGAAGGGACGGGGGAGGGGGGAAGGGTGGGGGAGGATGGGGGGGGGTTTCGCTGCCTTGGGGGCCGCGTCCCCTCACTTATATTTTTGTGTCGCATATGTTTATTGCCTTGTGTGTGATCTAGACTTTGATTCAGGTCTGCTCATGGGAGGGGTTGGTAATTGGCAGAAGAGCATGCAACCTCTTCAGGTAGGAGGGGGGAAGGGAGGTAGGAGGGGGGAAGGGGGGGAGGGAGGGGAGGGGTGGGGGGGGAGGGGGGGTGTATTGTGGGGAGGGGGGGGGGAGGGAGGGGGGGAAGTGGGGAGGGGGGAGGGGGGGAAGGGGGGAGGGAGGATAGGTGGGGAGAGGGTGTCTACATCCTCTGTATTATATCCTCTCCTTCTTTACACCCTGTGAGGCAAGCATAGCAGTATATGCGCTTATTATATGTTTGATAGTTCTACCAGGCACAGCGAGTCTTTATATGTGATTCTGTATGTTTTGCCATAAGGGGTGGGTCTCGTCTCGGCTCCCAAACCCGCCCCGGCGTTCACCAGCCTCACACATTAAATGGGCTCCCTATCGAGTTTAGCTTCTTGTTGGGTATGAGGGAGAGGGGGGGGGGAGAGGCGGGGAAGGGAGCAGGGACATGGGGGGTGCACGGGCACACAAGGGGGGGAGTAGCCCCGTTAATATTTGTTTTGCCCGACATGCCTGTACACTGGTGTAGTGGTAGGCATACCGACAGTGTGTTCACAGTGAGCTCTCAGCCCATTGGCCGTGGAGGCCTGTCAGGCCATGTCAGGCGCCTATCTCTTTAAGAGCTCTGGTTTCGGGGCCCGCGGGTCGCCGTACTCACGATTGCCTGGAGGATCAGTTCACAGCCTCCGACTTTCGGTCTTATACCTCCTTTGGTGTCAGCTCCGCAGCCTCCCGCTTTTAGGTCTCCAAGGACCCTCCCCCCCCATGGGCAGGAGAGGGGACCAGGAGGCGGCCGGAAAAGGAATACAACACGGGGAGGGGGGGACAGGCGCAATCCTCTTCAGCCTCCCCCCCCCCCACACGCCCACCGAAACCCCCCACCCCGAAGGCTGGGTCCCGGTAGCCGATCCGGGGAGTCGGGGAAGTCCCGGTCACATCGGCGGCCATCTTTATCCGCCTCTGCACTGCTACCAGCTCGGGAGCCGATGGATCTTTCCGTAGGTGGTTGCACGGCTTGCTTCCAGGATGCTTGGTTCCTCGGGGTCGTTGTAGTCTCGTCCTGCGTCCACTCATTCCATCTGGCATCGGGTCTCCGGGGCCTCCGTCGTCGACACTGCAGGATAGGGTCAGATTAGGGTTGAACTTGTAACTGGGAACATGTGAACCAAGGTAAGTCCTGAGTTTTTTATCTTTGT
This sequence comes from Ascaphus truei, assembly GCF_040206685.1. Classification (NCBI taxonomy): domain Eukaryota; kingdom Metazoa; phylum Chordata; class Amphibia; order Anura; family Ascaphidae; genus Ascaphus; species Ascaphus truei. Next base: position 271,669,799 of record NC_134483.1, read on the forward strand.
TGCAGCCGTTGGCCCGCCAGGCGCTGCGATGCCCTCACTGTTGGTTCGTCGACGTCCCTGCTCCGGGTCTCGGATGTATCCGAGTCCCACGCCGAGGGGGGGTCGAGGCCCACAGCTTTGGCCAGGCGGGTCATCTCTGTGGGGTGCCTGATCGTAAGAAATTTCCCGTTTCGGTTCACGATCAATTTAAAGGGGAAGCCCCACTTGTATTTAATCCCCTGGTCCCGCATTAGTCTGGTTAGTGGTTGGAGATCTCGCCGCTTGTCCACTGTTATTTTTGACAAGTCATTATAGACCTGGAGATGGTCGTCCCGGAATGTTATAGGCTCTTTTGCTCTGCTAGCCTGCATGATCTTTTCTTTGATCGTGTACCGGTGGAGACGCGCTATGACGTCTCTTGTCCTGTTTGGGTCATCTGAACGCGGTCCCAAGGTGCGGTGGGCCCGGTCCATCTCCAGGTCTTTTATTTCCAGATCAGCGCAGAGAGATGTGAACAGGTCAGTGAGATATGCCTGCAGTTGGCCGGGGAGGACAGACTCAGGGATGCCTCTTAGCCTGATATTCTGCCTCCTATCACGGTTTTCGTGATCCTCCAGCGTGTCTTTTAGGTTGCTTATCTCCCGTCCCAGCCTGAATATCTCATTCTCTGCGGCCGATTGTGCCTGGTGCGTTTCTCCCATTTTTTCTTCCAGTGCGGTCGTGCGTTCGGTTAGTCCCGTGATATCTTGGCGCAGTTCCGTTACCGCTGCCCGCAGATCACTCTGGATGGACACGCGTAGGCTGTCTAACATGTTTTTCATCATGCTTTGGGTGAGGGTAGCTTCAGGGTTAGGCGAGTCCTCCCCTCGGTCGCTCTCTTGGGCCTGTGGCCTTGTGCCTCGTGCGTTTGAGGCTCCGGCGCCATCTTGTGATTTGCCGGTCCCCTCAGCATTTTTCTGTGAGGGGGAAAAGAACTTCGTAACCCCGTGTGCGGGTTGCGTTTTTTGTTTGGAACTCATCTCTGCTTGTTCCGGCAGCTATTACTGGGATTTTGGGGGTCTGGGGGTTGGGGGGAAAGGCGCTTTTAGTAAGCTTTGGTTATCAGGGTCCACGGAGCTCCTGTCTTACACAGCCATTCCTGTTGGCTTCCTGGACCTCAATCAAGCCTTTTGAAGCCCAGATATTTCTGAAAAGACACCACACATATTTGTAGTTTCCTAAAACTGTAGCTCATTAACCCCTTAAGCCACAAAGGGATTAAAAATACCCAATATCTCATGACATTATCATGACAATATAGCCCAGCAAAGAAATGGATTTCAGGTGAAATAGGCACTTCTCTAGTTTGGCGTATAGAAGATTCTCCCGAAGGCGAGACAAGACCAGCTTAGTGTGATGGATGTGTTCAGAGAGAGATTTAGAAAAGATTAGGATGTCGTCAAGATAGACTATGACAAAAAGATTGAGAAGATCACGAAAAATCTCATTTATGAATCCTTGGAATACTGCCAGAGCATTACAAAGGCCAAAGGGCATGGCTAGATATTCGTAATGTCCATCATGAGTATTGAAGGCCGTCTTCCAATCATCACCTAGCCGTATACGGACAAGATTATATGCTCCTCGAAGATGCAATTTGGAGAAGATAGTGGACAAAAAGCGATCAAAAAGCTCAGAAATGAGCGGTAGGGCGTAGCGGTTCTTCACAGTGATCTTATTGAGCCCTCTCTTGTCGATACAAGGGCGGAGAGACCCGTCTTTCTTTTTTTTTTTTTTTTTTCCAACTTAAGTTTTTATTGGAAGATACATGAGCAAACATTGTGTCACAACCCGTTATGTCATTTCCAATTTTTTGGCAAATACAAATTATAAACAGCACGAACGCACTTCTACATACAAAGACACAGATACGACAAGACTAACGAGACGGGGGGATTGGGGTGGGGGGAGGGGGGGGGAGAGGGAGGGGGGAAAGAGAGTGATTCCGTCTACTTTGATCATCCTTGACCGCCTCAAGATGGCGACCTGTACCATGCTGACTCTAGACGAACCTACCCTTCTGCCCCAATTCCTTGCCTAAACTCATGGGGGTTGTCCGCTGACCGTACGTCTCTATGTCCTGTCACCTATCTGACCTTCAAAGGAGAACGCACCTGTATATATTAGTGCAATATTGTGGTGGCATCAACCCCCGGGATATCTACCAGGGCCAACCACGGTGCCCAGACTTTTAGATAATTTGCGCCGGAGTCATTAACCAAACTTGTTAATTGTTCCATCCGGCAAACACGCCAAATCCTATTTCTGATCTTTGGGATAATTGGTATATCTTGCTGCTTCCATAATGCTGCGATCTCGCATCTCGTGGCTGTAGCAAAATGCACGATCAATTTATGCACTGCATTCGACATACCCTGGATCCGTGCAGCCCAGTATGAACAGCCACGGGTCCAGGGGGATCTCCAAACCGAGAATCCGCTGAATCCAGTCTCTAATCTGTTGCCTAATAGGGGCCACTTTTGGGCAAGACCACAGCATGTGTCGCAGATCCGCTGCCTCCCCACACTGTTTAGGACAGAGAGGGGAGTAGCCTCTCACAAATTTAGCTAAACATGTTGGGGTGTAATACCACCGCATCAGGACTTTATATGCGTTCTCCTTTAATGTGGTGCAGATTGAGCTTTTCGCAGCCGCCTGTATAATGCTGTCCCATTCGTCGTCCTCTAGAGTCTCCCTGAGGTCTGCTTCCCAGTATCCCATGTAACTCAGTCTATTGTCGGTGGTCGTCTTCTGGCAGATCACTTCCCTGTACATTCTAGATGTGAGTCCCCTTGTGTCCGTGTCTCTGGAACACAGCTGCTCGAAATTTGTACGTGCCGGCCTAATTGGTGTTTTATTGTAGAAATCTCTGATCTGGAGGTACCTAAAGAATTCGCTATTTGGGATGTTTTTAGAGGATTTAATTTGGTCAAAGGATTGTATATGCGTGATGCCCTCCAGATCCTTAAGACGGGTTAACCCCTTTTGGGTCCAAATCAAGAAATCTTTGCTAATCAGGCCTGGAGCGAAGTCTGGATTGCCCACAATTGGTGTCATTAATGACGTTCTAGTAGTCAGCTGACAACGAAATTTCGTGGCCTCCCAAACTTTTAATGAATTGACCATGGACTGCAACGGTATTTCCATCTTGCATACCCCTCTTTTGGGCAGCCAGATTAAATTTCGGATATCAATTGGTGCACAGCATTTCCTCTCCAACTCTACCCATCTCCGTAAGCTTGGGTCAGTGTGCCATTGAAGAATCTGCCCTAATTGGGCTGCTTTATAATAAGCTTGCAAGCAAGGCACCGCTAGCCCTCCTCGTATGGTGGGACGTTTTAATATTCCCTTGGAAATTCTTGGGCTTTTCTTGTTCCAAATAAATTTCATTATGTGAGACTGTAGGGAGCGGATGTCTGCCTGTACCAACGGGACCGGGAGACTCTGGAAAAGATATAACATCCTTGGGAGGAGATTCATTTTCACGCTATGTATCCTCCCAATCCAGGAAATACTCCCTTTCATCCAGGTCCTGAGATCCTCCCACAAAGTCTTTATTACCCTGGGAAAGTTAGCCTTATATAATGTTTTGTAATCCATTGTGAGATAAACCCCTAAATATTTGATAGCGGAGGGTTGCCATTTGAAATTAAAATTGAGGTCAATCAGCTTTTCAGTTTCTTTTGGGAGGTTGATGTTGAGGGCTTCCGATTTAGACTGATTGATCTTAAACCCCGAGATTTGGTTGAATTTACCTAGGATATTGAATAGATTTGGGAGAGATGTGAGAGGTTTGGCTAGTGTAAGAATAACATCGTCCGCGTATAAGGCGGCCTTGTGCATTTGGTCTCCTATTGGGATCCCAGATATATCCGGATTATTTCTGATGTGCGCTGCTAAGGGTTCTATGCATAAGGCGAACAGCAAGGGCGATAGCGGGCACCCCTGCCTCGTGCCGCTTTTGATTTCAAATTGTTCTGAGGGGAAACCTTGGTATCTTACCCTTGCTGAGGGTTTCCTATACAGCGCTAGTATGGCCTGCAGGAGGCGTCCATCAAAGCCAAATGCTCTCAGTGTTTCTGTTAGGTAGGGCGAGTCTATCCTATTGAAGGCTTTCTCCTCGTCCAGACGTAACACCATGGATTGTATGTTCTTCTGTTGGGCCAGATCAATGAGGTCAATAATTCTCCTGGTGTTATCTGCCACCTGCCTGCCTCCGATAAACCCTATTTGATCCGTATTGATTAACCCAGGAAGAACTCTACCCACCCTGTTGGCTATGAGTTTAGAGTATATTTTGATGTCTGAATTGATCAGTGAAATGGGCCGGTAGCTCTTACAGTCTGCCGGGTCCTTTCCGGGTTTGTGGATCACAGAAATAGAGGCTTGGAGCATTTGTGCTGGGAATGAGGCCCCTGCCAGAATTTCGTTGAATAACTTTAACAAATGGGGAGCTAATATTTTAATATATTTCTTGTAATATAAGTTTGAAAAGCATCAGGGCCCGGAGCTTTAGCAGGTTTTAGCACCTTTATGACCCCTGAGAGCTCCTCCATCGTGAAATCCGACTGGAGTGCCTCCCTGTCACCTCTCTCCAATCTTGGAAGGTTTGCCTCCCTTAGGATGATCTTTAACGACTCCCTTGTTTTCAGATTATGGGCCACCTTATCTCCATTGTAAAGAGTTTCATAATATTTCTTGAACTCCTCTACAATTTTCCCAGGGATGGAGGTAAGGTCCACCTTGTGGTTACGGATTGCGTGAATGTGAAAATTTGGAGGCTTATTTTTCAGCTTATTGGCAAGTAGTGTGTCAGGCTTGTTTGCTTTTTCAAAGAATTTCCGTTGAGACCAGGCCAATTCCGTCTCAGCCTGGGCGGAAATGAGGAGGTTGAGACTGGTTTTGGTGTCTAATACTTGACTCAGCGTGTGGGCACTTTTGTTTACTTTGTGCAGGGAAGAAAGCTTCGCTAGTTGTTTTTCTAGCTTCTGGATTTTTTCCTCCCTTTCTCTTTTCCTTTTCGCGGCCAGATTCATTATGACCCCCCTGAGGGTAGCCTTATGGGCCTCACACAGTGTGGAGTGTGTTGCCACACTCCCCTCATTCTCCTCAAAGTATTGTTTAAGTTTTTCCCCGATTTCCGCCTGAAGGGCTGGAATCTTCAGCAATAACTCATTTAATTTCCAGTTCGCTCTAGGTCTGTCTAGTGGGAATAGTGTGCATCGCAGCTCTATAGATGCATGGTCAGACCATGAAATATCATGGATCTCGGAGCGAGAGACCCCGGGGACCAATCTATTGGATACAAGGAAGTAATCAATCCTGCTATAGGTGTTGTGCGGGTGTGAGTAAAATGTAAATTCTTTCACTCCCTGGTGTTGTTCCCTCCATATGTCGAGTAGTTGGCAGTCCCTTAAACCGTTTTTAATTGTTAGTACGTCAGGTCTGTGTGATCTATTAGTAGTCGAGCATCTGTCAAGGTCGTCATGCAAAGCCCTATTCAGGTCCCCCGCTACAATAATACTGCCTCTGGCCACTTTACTAAGTTTCTCAAAGAATATATTGAAGAAAGCTGAGGCCTTGTCATTGGGGGCATATATAGTTTCCAGAGTGACCGGAAAACCTTGTATTGTACCTCTTACTATGAGGAACCTCCCGTCTCGGTCCTTGAATGACTTGTCGGTCACAAAGGGGATACGCTTATGAATCAAAATGGCCACCCCTCGCTTTTTAACTTTCGCGGAGGACAGAAGGTGTGTCGTGTAATCCCTGTCAAGATATTTGGGAAATTTGCCCTGTGAGAAGTGTGTTTCCTGCAGGAATAAAATCTCTGCCCCTCTACGTTTATACTGCACCGACACACTTTATTCGAGCAAATACCCAGTATGTACCTGGCAGATACCTGGAATGCGCCGCTCCTCACCTCTGACAAGCCCCGTTGCGTTTGCCTTCCCAGCCTGGGTTCATGCCTGGCTGACGGGCGGCTAATCTGTTAAATGATAATGATTAGGATTTAATAGGCTGCAATGCTTCGCGTGTCTACCAGATGGCATAAATTCATGAATTGTAATGCAGTATATATATATATACTGTGCAGTATTGCAGCCAGCGGGAATAAAATGCTTCAATCCCTGCTTGGAAAATACCTCAATGCACTCGGGCAGAAAACAGTCACAAACCTCAATACACCCGGGTATACCCGAATTCGTGGGACTAGCCGAGCTCGAATAAAGTGTGTCGCCAGTGTAGTCCCGGAATGCGACTCTTCGCTTCACTGGGCTGTTAAACCCCTTAACGTTGTGGGAAATTAATCTGAGTTCCTTACTCATTATTTCGTGTAAGTCGACATTTCTGCCAGTACCTTTTCTTGTCTCGGGCGGCTGGGTCGGGTCTAACGCCTCTTCCTTGCTTTATACCGATGCACTTCACTCTCTCACCTATGGAGATACAAGAGGGAATACACACACAAGGGAACACCGGGGGACACAAAAACCAAAACAACACACAGCATATTTTAGCACATGAAGACTCTCGCCGTCTCAGCGAGGAAGTCTTCCTGCCGAGGACCTTGCCTTTGGGTGCCCGGACTCCCTTCCTGTCATCCGGGAGTAACTTGGGGGTGTTGTCGGCAACCCCCAGAGTCTTGTCCCAAAGGACTTCACTAGGGTATTGGAGAACTCCCCTCCTCCTCCCTAGTGCGCGGCCCATGCGGAAGTTGAAGCAGGTCACCTCCCCTCCCCCTGCCTCACTTAACACCAATGTAAAATAATGAAACCTAACTCAGAATTTTGCTGCCAATGCCCCCCCAACCCTTAAATGCCCCTTCTCTTTTGCACTCTCATACCCCTATCCTCGTCCTGCTGTTGCAGATACCCTTGTCACTCTCACAGCTATCGTTTTCTGTCTATTTTCCATCTGTCTACCCTCGCTCATACTATTTCTGCCATCTGCCTATCTTTACCTCCCCCTGTGTGCTCTTCTTTCCTTCCCCTGCTCCCTTCCTACATGCACCTACCCCACTATTCCTCTACTCTCCCTCCCTCTTTATTCTCCAATCATCAACTCTGCCCCTCAACTCCTTCTGTCATCCCTCCTCACCTCCTCCATTCTCACTTCTACCAGTCTTCGCTCACCCCTCCATCCAATCACCCTCCCATTTCAGCCATCCTATATCCAAACCTGCTCACTTCACCGTCCTCTTCATTCCCACTTACTTACCTATATCTCTCCCCTTCCCTTCTTCGTGCCTTTACCTCCTCGCCCCCATCCTCCACTCAGGTCAGTTCCTTCCCTTTAGCCCTCTCTACCCAAGCCCCTCTACCCCTTCTTAATCCTCCTCCTCTACCCTATCCTCTCACCAGACCATTTGCTTGCCCCATGTCCTGAGTGTCTCTGCCCTCTGTAGCTGGACGCCCCTACCGCTGTGGCCGGCTCCTTAACTTAAGATTTTTTTTTTCAAAAATCCCGCTTCCGCTCGGTGCGGTGTCTTTTCCCTGCCTGTGGGGCCTCTCCGGCACTCTCCAGCCACCTCACGGGGCCTCCGGACAGTGTTCCTCTCGGCGGTGACGTCATTTGCCTGCGTCGCCTGGGGCTGAGTCTCTGCCCCCTCCAAGATGGCGTCGTTCCATCCGGCTCCTTACTGTGATGCGCTTCTGGGCGGCCGCCATTTTGAATTTCACTCTTCAGCCATGCGGATGTGTTGGTGCTTGCTCCTGTTTCCCGCTCTCCGCTCCCTTCCGGGTCCTGCGCCTCATCGTGCATTCCTGCCGGCATGCGGATCATCGCTATCTTGAGCGTGGGGATGCCGCCACGAGGAAGGTAGGCCAAAAGTTTATGTTTTGATTTTGCAGCGGTATCGTCCAGTGACTTTTGTGGAACGCTTCCGAGGGTCTTTAAATTCAGCATTCTGCGAATCTGGGCTCCGCTTTCAGGGGGTGAGGGTTTGTTCGGGGGGTTACCCCGATGGGGTCTGGGGGCATTTTCTCAGGCAGTTCAACCGGCTTTTCAAACTTAAGCCATAACTTTAACTTGACAGAATATTTATTTTCTCAGTTGCGAATTACGCCTGCTGCGTGGCCCTCTTCTCCTTGGGGGACCTTAGACGCTGCTCCACGTGGGCTCCGGGGGTTGGTTGGCAGGCTCCCCAGCTACCGGGGCTTCTCCCAGGCCTAGTTTGTGCAGGAAGGCTTGCCCTTCCTCTGCCTCCCTTAGCGTGTATGCTTTCCCGCCTCTGACTACCTGCAGACCGAAGGGGAAGGTCCACCTGTACCTTACCCCTTTGTCCCTCAGGGTCTTTGTTACTAGTCCCAAGGTTCTCCGGCGGGCCAGCGTTGCGGGGGCTAGGTCCTGAAAGATGGACATCCTCGTGCCCTCATGTTCCACTGCCAGTAGTGGCCTGGTTTTGTGTAGTACGGCTTCTTTAGTGCGGTAGTGGTGCAACCGTAGCACTATATCTCTGGGCTGTTCATTTAGGAGCGGTTTAGCCCTTAGGGCTCTGTGGCACCTATCCATTACTAGGCGCTCCTTGGGGACTTCAGGTAGCAGCACTGTCAGCCATTGTGAGATGAACTCATCACAGTCCAGGACCGTTTCGGGGACCCCTCTGATCCGGAGGTTGTTGCGCCTGTCCCTATTCTCTGTGTCCTCCTGGCGCTCCCGCAGTTCATTTATCTGCTCTTGCAGGCCTGTATACAGAGGCGGCACATTTTATTTGAGTGCGGCTAGCTCCACAAGCCTGGGGATGCCCCGGCATGCTAGCCGCACTCCCTCGGCATGCCGCGCATCATCTTCGGCGCGCGCCCGGCACCCTCTGGCGCGCGCCAGGTTACTGCTGCGGCCGAGAACGGGCAAATGCTCGAATAAACTCGGCCGCAGCAGTACCTCCTGTCCTGCTTTTTGTATGCTTTGATAGATTGATCCATCTTCGTTTCCAGGGTGCATGTCCGTTCTCCCAGCCCTGATACCTCTCTCTTCAGGTCTTTAATCTCAGCCTGGAATAGGGTTTTGAGGTTGTTCCAAAGCTTATCGATGTCGCACTGTCTCACCGGCCTCTGTGTAGAGTTGTCACGCTCCTCTCCTTCGCCGTCCGGCTCCGTCTCAGAGCCTGCATTCGAATATGGCGCCATTTCTCCTCCCGCTCCGCTCGTCCCTGCCCGTCCGAAATATTCCGGCAGTACCTTCTTTTTGGTAGTTTTGGGGGCTTTTCTGGACATCCTGCTCTCGTTAGTGAATGGAATTCATAGACTGTTTGGTGGTTGATAAGTTTATTAGGTTTCAGCTGACTTTGTTTCTTAAGCGAGGCACGGAGCTCCTAATCTATGCGACCATACTCCTTGCCCTCGCGCATGCGCCTCCCCCGTCTTTCTTTTTAACAAAGAAAAAGCCAGCCACAGCTGGGGATGTAGAATTTCGAATAAATCCCCTATTCAGGTTCACTTGAATATATTCTGACATAGCTTTGGTCTCAGGAAGAGAAAGAGGGTAAGATCTGGCTTTGGGAAGAACAGAGCCTGGCAAAAGATCAATCAGGCAATCAAAGGTCCGATGTGGTGAAGAGCCTCGGAGCGTACCTTGTCAAAGACATCTTTAAACTCAGCATAAATTTCAGGAAAGTAGGTTTGTCTTCATTAGGGACGCTTAAACCGCAGATTTGTCGTCTCAGAGAAAAACAATACTTGGAACATTGGGGACTCCACAATATGGGTCCAATCCAACTGTGGGTTGTACCTTTGAAGCCAAGGAAGGCCTAAGATTACCTCAATGGATGGTGTATGAATAACATCCAGAACAATCTCCTCCTTATGGCTGTCTTTGGTGATGAGAGAAAGTTCACAAGTCTTCAGAGAGATGGAGGCTGGCTGGAGAGGACATCCGTCGATGGCTTCCAACCCAATAGGCACAGATTTATGAAGAAGCGGGATCCTGTTCCTTAAAGCAAAGTCTTGATCAATAAAATTACCTCCTGAACCAGGGTCAATGAAGGCTGATGTAGAGACCTGGAAGTTGTCACCCTTGAGGAGAATAGGCAGCATGATCCGGCTCAGCAAAGTTTCCTGGGAAGAAGAAATAGTACCCAATGTGATCCCCTTATAGCTCCTTGAGCTTTTGCGTTTCCCGGTTTGAGTGGGCAGTGAGATAGTTGATGGCCAGGATGACCGCAATAGTGACAGAGTCCGCTGTCCCATCGGCATTGTATCTCAGTGAAAGATAATTGGTAGCTTCCCAGTTGCATAGGTCCAGGATCGTCAGATAGTGAAGAATCTATAGGAACAAGATTGTGGATAGAAGGTCTGTCCGGGAGAGGCCGAGAGCAAGAGCGTTCGACCTTCCTCTCCTGGAGACGCTGGTCGACACGGATACATACCACAATGAGATCCTCTAAGTTAGTAGGTCTTTCCTGAGCAGCCAGTTGATCTTTGAGGGGTTCGGCTAACCCCTGCCAGAAGGCCGCAGACAGTGCTTCATCACTCCAGACTGTCTCGGCTGCGATGGTTCGGAATTCGAGTGCGTACTTAGCGACTGGCCGAAGATCCTTGGTAGCTATGAAAGAGAGAGGATGCTGCCGTGATCTTGCGACCCGGGGTGTCAAAAGCCTGCTTAAATTCCTTTATAAAGCGAGAGTAATCCTGGGTAATACAGGGAAAAGGGAGACCAAAAAGCGCACCAGCACAAACGGAGCAGGAAGAAACCAGGACAAAAAAATTATTAAAAGGGCACTTTAATGTGGCAAAAGACCCATCCAATGCATTTCGAACGTCGCAGCGTTCTTTTTCAAGGATAAAACACAATGTGATAACATCCATTATATACCCTCTTACCTGTGGGCCATTTCGCGCCAAAAATCAGAACCTGATGACGTCATAACAGAGCGACTCAGTGCCGATCTAAGGGCAAAAGGAAGTACCAAAGGCAGTGTGGCCATTTTGGATGTGGGCAAACATAGGAACACAATAACAAAGCTTTATTGACCATTCCAGCAGAACAAAATACATTGCTGCTAACTGGACAAGCATATTTAAACGAAATAAAGCTATATTAAACTAAACTAATGCTTAATAAAGGGTACTATTATATCAAGGAAAAACATGAACAAGGTGGATTAAAAAACTAGCTGTGTTGCAACTAAGTTATATACAAAAAAAAAAAAAAAAAAGTTAAAAATAAAAACCTCTAGACATGATTAAAAAAATGTGCAAGAAAAGTATTATGGTGTAATTAGTTGGTAATACAGATTAAATAAGACAATTGTCATTATATTGGACATTATATTCTTATCATTATAACCTTTGAACCTATGCCTTATCATGCAAATATTATGCTAATATGTAAGCTTAAATTGTTCTTTGATGTATCTTGTGGATAATACTTCATATTTTATAATGGTTGTATTTCCCTGGTTCCTATGATTTAGGTACACAATCTGTGTTATGCAGTATGTATGTGTAATATGTCTTTAAATTTACTTTTCTTGCACATTTTTTTAATCATGTCTAGAGGTTTTTATTTTTAACTTTTTTTTTTTTTTTTTTTTTGTATATAACTTAGTTGCAACACAGCTAGTTTTTTAATCCACCTTGTTCATGTTTTTCCTTGATATAATAGTACCCTTTATTAAGCATTAGTTTAGTTTAATATAGCTTTATTTCGTTTAAATATGCTTGTCCAGTTAGCAGCAATGTATTTTGTTCTGCTGGAATGGTCAATAAAGCTTTGTTATTGTGTTCCTATGTTTGCCCACATCCAAAATGGCCACACTGCCTTTGGTACTTCCTTTTGCCCTTAGATCGGCACTGAGTCGCTCTGTTATGACGTCATCAGGTTCTGATTTTTGGCGCGAAATGGCCCACAGGTAAGAGGGTATATAATGGATGTTATCACATTGTGTTTTATCCTTGAAAAAGAACGCTGCGACGTTCGAAATGCATTGGATGGGTCTTTTGCCACATTAAAGTGCCCTTTTAATCATTTTTTTGTCCTGGTTTCTTCCTGCTCCGTTTGTGCTGGTGCGCTTTTTGGTCTCCCTTTTCCCTGTATTGCATTGAGTAGCTGCACAGCCTGCCTGCCCTACCAGGATGTGAGTATTTGCATATTTTTCAGGGGAACCTGCCAATGAGACTGGTGGTGAGTGGGTTGCACCACACACCACCTGTCTTCAGGAGGATAGTACCCATTATATGACACAATAGGTACTATATCAATTGTTAGTACCCTGGTACAGTGGTCTGGCTTATTATCATTTTGAGATATACCTGCATTTGAGCGCTTCAGCTATTTTCCATAATCCTGGGTAATCTCTGTTTTTTTTCCCAAATGGGGGATGCCCAGGCCAGAGCATCACCGGTCAGAAGGGCGATGATATAGGCTGCTTTCGATCTTGCAGAGGGAAAACGAGAAGGGATTAATCGAATTGAATCCCACATTGGTTAAGAAAACCTCTGCATTCGTGGGGGTCACCAGCGTAGCGGTTAGGAGAAGGGAGACGCGGTTCAGCAGACATAGTTAGATCCGAAGAGGGTTAGAAAGTCGCTGCCGGTCTCGTAGGTCTATTTTGCTGCAGCTGCTAAGAAAGGTTAGCAGCCTCCTGGTAAAAAGAGCTAAGCTGCATCTCTAACCGATAGAAATGTTTAAGAGGGCTTGCTTGGCCCACCTCAGTGGGGTCCACGTTCATTGGGCTGAGCATACTGTAATGCTTGTGTTTACCACGAACAAGGCGGGACCCTGGTACTGAGGTGGGAAAGTATTGAACTGCGCACCCACCGCAGCGGAGGCGTGCCTGAATAGTGGATAGTCAATATCGCCGGGTCTGGGTTGGAGAGAGTGGGTTAGTCGTGATACTTGCCAAGGTCGTGGGTAGGTGCTAGGAGAAGAGTCAGAATCCATAATGCCATGGTCAAGGGTTGGAGCCAGGAGAGTAGTGAATGGTCCATTAGCCGTGGTCAGGAATGGAGAAGGTAAGATGGTCTGAGGCAAGCCAGGGTCGATAATCCAGGTCCAAAGTCTTGCCGGGTCAGTACTCAAGGAAGCAAGCAGCAACAGGTTAAACAAAGCAGAAGGCACAAGGCAGAGACAGAGACGTGGGAACACAAGGCTTCCAATAACTGTGCTCAGCAAAAGAGGAAGTGACAGAGCTGAGCATATATGGAGGCATGAGTCCAATGAGGGAAGGGGGTGGAGCGGAGGAGCGGCCTCTGCGGAGGCAGGGATAGGCTGGGAGAGGCAGGAGACAGGTGAGGGTGATATCAGAGTTGACACGCAGCTGAGGAGCGGTGCATGCACATCACGTGTGCATGCTGCACGGGACGGCCGCGCAGCACAATTGGAGGGGCGGAGCCAAGCTCCGCAGGAACTGTGAAAGCTCTGCGTGGGCACACACGCTCTGTAAGGTGTGCAGGAGGCTGTACACCAAGGGGGCAAGGAACAAGCATGCCGCGGGGGACGCACTCTCAAACCACTTGCAGCAGGATGCTTTGCAGCAGGAGGTAAGGAGGGAAAACACCACAAGGGACGTGTTCGCCGATTCCTTACAGAAGGTCAGGCAGAGATGGCAGAATTGAGGGGCTTGGGAGGAGGGTGAGTCTTGAGGGACTGAGGGTTATTCTTTGGGTCAGGGGGGGTCACTCTGGAGTATTGATCAGCAGGGGTGATTCATCAGTACCCCCTTGAGTTTGGTTATGGGGTTCCCTGATCCCTTGGCAACATTTAAAACGGGAATAAATAAATAATACATAATACTGGTAGGTAGGAGTGGATGACACTGGGGAAAGCAAATGGGAGAAGGAAAAAAGGGAGGGGAAGGGAAAAAAAGGGGGGGGGGAGGGAAGGGAGGTAGCAAAGAGGTGGATGAAAGCCCCATCAAATGGATTGCCTTTGTGTATCAGAAAAAAACATATTACCGGATGCCAGCAAACAACAAAATAAACAGTGATCCAATACTAGTATACTGCCTGCGCGCACGACTGCAGCCCAAGCGATTTGTGAACTTGGCTGCAGGAGATTGTAGACGTGTGGCGGGGGCGTGGCGGACGTGTCACAAAGTTGGTTCACCCTCATTGGCTGAAGCAGCTCACGTGCACTGACATCATGTGATTTTGATTACAACAGGCAGGGGGCCCGAGAAATTTCATGGAGGAAAAGAAGGGCTCGGCATAAAAAGTTTGCTCACCCCTGCCTTAAGGGATGAACTTGTGTCGTTTGTACTGCCCTTGGGATGAATAATTATTTTGATAGCTCCTTGTATTATCCCTGAATATATTTGTACTGTATATAGTTATCATATCCTCTCTTTGACACCTCTTTTCTAATGTAAATAAATCTAATTTAGCTAGCCTCTCCTCATAAATCAGATTATCCATCCCCTTTATTCATTTGGAAGTTCTTCTCTGCACGTTCTCTAGTGTCTTTTCTATGGAGTGGTGCCCAACATTGTACTCCATATTCAAGGTGTTGTCTTACCTATGCTTTATAAAGGGGCATAATTATGTTTACTTCCCTTCCATCCATTGCCGGTTTAATGCAAGATAAGATTTTGTTTGCCTTTGCAGCTACTGCATGACAGGGCACTATTGTTAAACCTGCTGTCTAGAAACACTACATAGCCTTCTCCATCAAGGATTCTCCTAATTTATCCCCATTTAATTTGTAAATGTCCAGTTTATTCTTGTTTCCCAAATGAATAACCTTACACTTATCTGTATTAAATCTCATCTGACATTTACCTGCCCATGTTTCCAGTCAAAGTCCTTCTGGAGAGGAATTACATCCTGCTCTGATTCTACTACCTTACACAATTTAGTGTCATCAGTAAAGATGGAGACTTAGGGGGCTATGCACTAAGCTCCGATAAATCCCTTGTAGACCGCAAAGTGCTCTTCGATCGTGATTTTTGGCTCAACCCGATGCACTAAGCAACGCAAACAGGCACGTTGCGATCTAAAAATTACTTTTTTCAGGAATTTTTTCTAAGTCCAACTTTGCTCATTCGCAACCCTGTTTGTGTGAAATTCTGCCCTAAAGCGGGATGCCCTAAGCAACGCAACCTTAGTAAACGCAAAAGTTGCGTTGATCAGAACACGTCAGGTCAGAGTAGACGCAAAGAAATCTGGACTTAGAAAAAATTCTTGCTTTTTATTTTTGCATGCGCAAAACCCATACAGCAGGCCGGCGAGTGTCCCCGGGTGACCCTGCGGGGGTCCCGACGGAGCCCGGGTGTCGCGCGGGTGTCCCCGGCTGACCCCGCGGGTGTCCGGGGGTTCCCGGCTCACCAAGCGGGGGTCCTTGCGGGAGTCCCGGGGTACCCGCGGGCCTGCGGTACCAATATTGCACCTCCAAAAATAATAAACAATAATTATAACTAAATACACCCCCCTAACACATAATATACAGTAATGGCCAAAATTACTATTATCCACATATGGATAATAATGCATTTGGCCATTTTAAATACATATAACATTCAATAAATACAGTCAAAACATATTACACTTACCTTTTACAGGCACCCACGATGAAGGCCATCTTCATTCTCATCTTCATTCTGCCCATGCCCCTACGGTGCTGCAAAACATGCACAACAATTACAATAGCCAATGTAATGTCCCCTAACCCCTTAATCACATAGCGGTTATTAACCGCTACAGTTATTAAGGGGTTAACCCACCCTCACCCACCACTCGGGAGGCTTACATACCCTCCCACACTAACCCCCCACCCCGTGAGGCCTAACCACCCTCACCCACTACCCACAAGGGAGGCCTACCCACATACCCTTGGGGCCAATACCCCCTCCCTCCACCCCCAATAAAAACAATACACAGCCCCACAATAAACTCATTCTATTTATTAAATACATTACCCACCCCCTGTGCCCCCCCATAAATACATGATTTATACTTTTACATACAGGGTTCATACCCCAGCCCCACGCGAGTCCCCGGCGGGCTGGCGGGTCACCTGACAGACCTACAGGGCACCAGCAACTTGTTTCACACAGGTTCTGGAGGCCTGTTGGTGGGTCCCGCCAAGTGCCATGGCCCCCAGGTGGTCTCTTTGGGTCACCGTGGGCCACAATTGGGTCCCCACGGTAGGCCCGCGGATGTCTGGGAGCCCCGGGTCAGACCCACAGGTGTCTGCGGGGCCTCGGGTGGTTCTCACGGGGGTCTGGGGAACTCACGAGTGCTCACTATGGGTCAGCAGTGCCCCCACGGATATGAGGCCACCGGTTCGTCCCCGCACACTACGGGTCCGCGTTGCCCCCGCAGATGTGAGGCCACTGGTTCATCCCCACAGGTGTCACCCGTGGAACCACCAGCCTGATACCCGTGAGATACCCGAGGATACCGCAGGTGGTCTCCAGAGTTCTCATGCAGAACCAAGGAACCAACCCTGAATGTAAAATAAATAAACCGGACCTATACATACATCCCCCCCCCAACACCTACATTACAATAATGTGCCAAATAACTATTATCCAGATATGGATAATTGATTATTTGCCCATTATTAAACACATAAAACATGCATAAATCACAACATACATTTTTAATCTTAAAATCACCACAGTGCATGTTAAAATAAATCCAGCAGCCATTGCAAATATAAAAAAAACAAACTGCAACTACACAAATGTCTATGAAATGTCACACAATTGCATTGAGTGTGTACATGATGCAATTAATCTGTGCATCATATAACACTATGCAAAATATATGTAACAATAAAATACAATATTAACAATGTCTCCTAATCAGCAATGCCATAATGAAAATCAATTATAAACTAAGCAACATCAATACAATTAGCATCAATCAATTAATCCATTTCCTCAAACAATTACAATACAATACAAATCAATTACACAATTCCCTATTCAATTCCTAAAGCCAAACCATTGCCAAAACAATTCTAATTTAAAGTAACCACCATCATTCTAATGTAAGTACCATAAAGAAGCCATTACAATTAACCTTTAACTACATACAAATTACATTATTCACAACAATGACAAAATAAAGCTGATAAATAAACTAGCCATACATGAAAAGAATATAAACATTAGCAAACCAATCAATTATTATCCCTGTATGTCTATCCATATAGATAGATATACATAAAATACAGGGGCAATAATACAGCATAAAATACAAAGCATTTGCATACAAAAGTCACATGAATACAGTTGACTCAGTGAATTCAGTGTCCGTGAATGTATGTATATTCATATATACATTAACGGGCATTAAATGGGACTGAAAAAATAAAAGACATGAATGAAAAATCATAAAAACCTGTAAAAGTAAAAATAATAAACTTTTCTGTTGTTTACTCACCATTAGATGCCCACTCACCGAAATCCAAGCGACCCGGAAGCACAGGAACCAATCCACAGGTAAGCCATAAAATAAAAAACCATAACAAATCCACGTCTGTGTCTTTTTCTTCTATTTGTAGTCCTTCCCGTCTGTCTTGGGGTCTTCTTTTCTTCTTTGGGGTCTTTTGGGGTCTTCTCCGGCTTCTTCCGTCTTCTTCCGTCTTCTTATGCCACGCCCTTCTTCTCTTCTTAGGAGGAGAGATTTTCCCTTCTCGGCGACTAGCTTCAAAATGAGGCGACATAGGATTTTATAGGCCTATGACGTCACATTTTGGTCAAATGTTTCACACGGTTCTGATTGGGCCGTGAAAAACATGTGATTTGGCCGAGCCAAAAAAAAAGGATGACGTCATTTAAAGGCAATGAAAGCACAGCCAATCAGAATGGCTTTGCTTCAATTGCCTTTAAGATGACGTCATTAAAATAAACATGGCCGGACTCACATGATATGGTAGCCATCTCTGATTGGCTCTAGTAGACCATGTGACAGAGGCTTGGGGGAGAACAGATGTGACGTCTTTGAAAGCCTGTCACATGGTATTAGAGCCAATCAGAGTTGGGATGTATTTCCCACGCTCTGATTGGCTACCGCACCATGTGAGACCGATCATGTTTCTTTAAATGACATCATCTTAAAGGCAATTGAAGCAAAGCCATTCTGATTGGCTGTGCTTTCATTGCCTTTAAATGACGCCATAATTTTTTTTTTCATCGGCCAAATCACATGTTTTTCACGGCCCAATGAGGACCGTGTGAAACATTTGACCAAAATGTGACGTCATAGGCCTAAAAAAGTCTATGTCGCCTCATTTTGAAGCTAGTCGCCGAGGAGGGAACATCTCCCCTCCTAAGAAGAGAAGAAGGGCGTGGCGTAAGAAGACGGAAGAAGACCCCAGAAGATCCCAAAGAAGAAAGAAGACACAGGCGTGGATATGTTATGGTTTTTTATTTTATGGCTTACCTGTGGATTGGTTCCTGTGCTTCCGGGTCGCTTGGATTTCGGTGAGTGGGCATCTAATGGTGAGTAAAGAAAAGAAAAGTTTATTATTTTTACTTTTACAGGTTTTTATGATTTTTGATTCATGTATTTTATTTTTTCAGTCCCATTTAATGCCTGTTAATGTATATATGTATATACATACATTCACGGACACTGAATGGGTGTATTGTATGTGAATTTTGTATGTAAATGCTTTGTATTTTATGCTCTATTATTGCCCCTGTATGTTATGTTTATCTATCTGTATGGATATACACACAGGGATAATAATTGATTGTTTGGCTCATGTTTAGGTTCTTTTCATGTATGGATAATGTATTTAGCATCTTTATTTTGACATTGTTGTGAATAATGTAATTTGTATTTAGGTAATGGCTTCTTTATGGTAGTAAGATTAGAATGATGGTGGTTACTTTAAAATAGAATTGCTATCAGGACAATGTGCCTTATTTATTTAAAATGTTATAAAGCCACCTATGATCTTCTTCTTTAGTTAACCAATTATTCATTAATATAGAGGTTGTGGCTTTCTTCTGTGGCACTACTATTGCAATTGATTCTTCTCTGGTAGATACAGAGGCAAAAAATGTGTTTAATTCCTTTGCTTTTTTCTTGTCTCCAATAATTTTCCTGCCCATCTTACACTGAAAGGGTCCTATATTTTCATTTCTATTTTCTTTGTTATTATGGTACTTTAAAAAACTTTTTATGGTGGATTTTACTTTCTATTGCAATCCTTTTATCATTATCCATTTCTGCTACTTTGATTGCCCTTTTGCAATTTTTGTTACATTCGTTATAATTCTGATACGATGCCTCCGTCCCTTCTGACTTAAAGAATCTAAACGCCTTCCTCTTCTTGTCCATTTCCTTCCCTACCTGTTTATTTAGCCACATTGGTTTAGACTTGTTATTTTTATATTTATTACCCAAGGGTATACACTGATATGTATGTTTGTATAACAGTTAATATTGTAATATTAGGAAGTATATTGGGAACAATGTATGCTTATACAATTGCCTATTCTTATGCTTACACTATAGAGTGCATCTGTGATAAAGGTTCACATTACATTATTATGTTATTCTAATCCTGCAGAAAATAAGATTGAAATGGGGAAAATAATAACTTTGCCTAGAAGATTTAGCAATTCAGTTGGTATGGTGGAAAATGGACAGAATCCAAAATTTATCACAATGCATAATGCTTATCATTTATGAGAAGGAAATGGGCCTGAACCATCATACTATATGATGTCCTTGTCTCACTAAAATGAGTTATTGAAAAAATATATTGTTTGCAGATTGCTGTTGGTGTGCCGCTATTTTTTTTTCTAATAATGCAGAGTTCAACTGACACATTTCAGATTTCTATTGTTTCCTACTCACAGTGTATTCATGGTTTACTAAAACATTTGTCTATTCAAATGGTATGGAACAGATGCAAATCTCTTATTAAGGGTGCTACAACACCTGCAATAAAGATGTAGCCAATGGTATTGCAACCTGTGGCGCATTGCAGCGGGACATACACAACACACAGCGGGAGAAGCGCCAATTCTTTTGAGTCAGCCATATGCAAGAAGGGGTGGAGCTATTGCATCCTTTGGCCAGAGTGCGCCCCGGGTTGCAATAACGATGGCTACATTGGTACATCCACAGAAGTTTTATTATTTTCAGTGTTCATAAACATTAACGGTCCTATTTTCTTAGTGGTGAAAAGAACTTGCCCTAATCCCCCACCCTAAAAACCTAACCCCTTAATCTAAAACCCTTAACCTTATCCCCCTACCCTAATCCTTAAAACCCCTTAATTTAACTTTCCTTATTGGTGAAACGACCGGCGGTTGAATGGCTTCGGAGAAGGGTCCGTGTAAGAGACCTGTGCAGAGGTATTGTAATGGGGGTCACACCTTTTCCCTCAGAATAATGTCTCATGACAAGATTATGCTCTTACACCGAATAAAAAGCCTCTTATCACGATGCTGTATCTGTAGAAATGGCCTTACGTACTTATCAAAGGATATCGTAAGTACAATAAAAAAAGGAAGTCGAGAGTATTATAAAGCAAAAGCTATGATTTATTGTATACAACAATAATACTGAATAAAAAGATAAAATCTGTTACATAAAGCAGAGTGCAATAACAAGTATGCTTGCTCATACAGTACATACCACCAAAGTAGTATACCAAGATCAGACTCGTTTTCTCTCTGTCTCTGGTCTGCTCTCCTCTCATGTCAGAAATCAAAGCTTATATTTTATCTGTATACGTCACAGTCCTATACTCAGCAGAACATGCTAATTCCTATCTTGCAAAATGTATTTCTACATAACACCTAGGCCTATGCCTCATCCAAGCAAATAGACAAATGTTTGTCTAGTTTTTGTTCTCTAAGTACTGTAAGTTCTTCTTGGTCACCTAAAATAAAACAGGCTCGAGAGTTAGATCTGGAAGAAAGCAGTATAGGTATTTCGGTGTAGGTATGGGCAGTTAAGATATATAGGGTAAATAAGAGATCCAGAGTGAGAGAGAGAGAGAGAGAGAGAGAGAGAGAGAGAGAGAGAGAGAGTGGGTGAGAGAGACACAGAGAGAGAGTGGATGAGAGAGAGACAAAGAGAGAGAGAGACAGAGAGAGAGAGTGGGTGAGAAAGACACACACACAGAGAGTGGCACACACACACAGACACAGAGAGAGAGAGAGAGACAGAGAGAGAGACAGAGAGAGAGACAGAGAGAGAGACAGAGAGAGAGACACACACACACACACACAGAGAGCGGCACACACACACAGAGAGACACAGAGAGAAAGACACAGAGAGAGAGTGACACAGAGAGAGAGCAACAGAGAGAGAGAGAGACATAGAGAGAGAGCGTGACATAGAGAGAGAGTGCGACAGAGAGAGAGAGCGACAGAGAGAGAGAGCGACAGAGAGAGAGAGCGACAGAGAGAGAGAGTGACAGAGAGAGAGTGTGACAGAGATAGAGTGCGACAGAGAAAGGACGACAGAGAGAGAGGGTGACAGAGAGAGGGAGAGGACGACAGGGAAAGGGTGAGGGCAACAGGGGAAGGTGAGGGCGACAGGGAAAGGGTGAGGGCGATAGGGAAAGTGTGAGGGCGACAGGGAAAGGGTGAGGGCGACAAGGAGAGGGTGAGGGTGACTGGGAGAGGGTGACACAGGGAGAGGGCGACTGGGAGAGGGTGACATAGGGAGAGGGTGACACAGGGAGAGGGTGGCACAGGGAGAGGGTGACACAGGGAGACACAGGGAGACACAGGGAGAGGGTGACACAGGGAGACACAGGGAGACACAGGGAGACACAGGTAGACACAGGGAGAGGTTGACAAAGGGAGAGGTTGACACAGGGAGAGGGTGATAGGGAGAGTGTGACAAGGAGAGGGTGACAAGGACAGAGGGTGACACACTCACAGACACACAGACTCACTCACAGACACACAGACTCACTCACAGACACACAGACTCACTCACAGACACACACACTCACAGACACACACTCACAGACACATACACACTCACAGACACACACACTCACAGACACACACACACACACACACACACTCACAGACACACACACACACACACACACACACACACACACACACACACACACACACACACACACACACACACACACACACACACACACACACACACACACACACACACACACACACACACACACACACACACACACACTCACAGACACACACACACACACACACACTCACTGACACACACACACACACTCACTGACACACACACACACACACACACACACACACACACACACACACACACACACACACACACACACACACACACACACACACACACACACACACACACACACACACACACACACACTCAGACACACACTCAGACACACACTCACAGACACACACACACTCACAGACTCACGGGATGTTGCACACGAGTCAGGTACTGAGGTTTTGATCTCCCTGGGGTTCCCGCTGTAATAACCTGCCTGGGGCTCTCCTCTCCACTTGTCCTCCTCGGTAGCACTTCCACCTGCCTGTGTGACGCGAGGTGGAAGTGGATGCCGCCGCAGCACCCCTTCACCCCCCGAAGTGGACACCGCCCCCCTCCAGAGGCGAACACTGCCGCCCCCCCTCCAGAGGCAGATACTGCCACTGCACTCCCCCCCTGAGGCGGCCGCTGCTGCAGCACCCCCCAACCCCCCGAAGCGGACACTGCCCCCCTCCAGAGGCAGACACCGCCGTCCCCCTTCCAGAGGCGGACATTGCCGCAGCACCTTTCCCCCCCGAAGCGGACGCCTCCGCAGCACCCCCCAGAAGCGGACTCCGCACCCCCTCCAGAGGCGGACACCGCCGCAGCACCCCCCTCAGAGGCGGCCTCAGCAGCACCCACCCCCCCGAAGCAGACGCTGCATCCCCTCCAGAGGCAGACACCGCCACAGAACACCCCCACCCAGAGGCGGAAGTGGATGCCTCCGCAACACCCCCCCCTAAGCAGATGCCGCACCCCCTCCAGAGGCGGACACTGCCGCTGCCGCAGCAGCCTATCTCCGGCCCCAGGCAACAAGCGGGAACCCCCCAGCTTACCTCCCGCCTCGGGCAGCAAGCGGGAACCCCCCAGCTTACCTCCCACCCCGGGCAGCAAGCGGTGATCGGGGACAGGGGGGGGAGGAGATCGGGGGGCAGGGGGGGAGGAGATCAGGGGCAGGGGGTGAGGAGATCAGGGGCAGGGGGGGAGGAGATCGGGGGAAGGGGCTAACCCAGAGCTGCCAGCTGGCCCTCTTCCCCGTGTCAGCCCAATCAGGGAGTGGGATTATTTATTTATTTTAAAAAATTTAAAAATTGGGCGCGTGCAGGGGAATTCATAGAGCCGCAGCACGGGTCGCCAGTGGCCTAAATCCACTCGCCACGGGCGTACTGTTATGCGTATTTGTCTAACACTGTGTGTATATATATATATATATATATAATGTGTGTGTGTGTATTTTGCTGTATATTCATATTACAGTATACTCCAGGAGACCGATTTGGGGGAAATAAAACATGGCTTTATTCCGCCTGTCACTTTGGGACTGGGGTTGAAACCTAGACTTTCCTAGGTGCAGGTAACTCAGTAGATGAGTTTTACCCTGACCGGAGCTTAGTCTGGGATCCCCTGAAACTCAAATCGGCATGAAATTGCATACGCCACTGGTACGTTCTTTTCTGAGAACTTGGTCCCTCCTGACCGCGAGTTACTCCAAATCCCCTGGAACTCAAATCGGCATAAAATCTCAGCCGCATCCACTAAGTTCGTTTTGAGAACATGGGCGCAAAAAGCTGGACAGTCTCTGGCAGGCAGGCTTTTGAGGCTTGAAATCGAAGCTGGTTGCTCTGCTATTCGCGCAGAAGCAACTTTGAAAAGCCCACCCGCGCTCTTACTACCAGAGAACTACAATCTGATTGGCTCACAGATTCTTATAGTAATCTGAGTTTCATTCAAAAAATGCAGCAGCCAATCAACCATGGGAAAATTCCCAAGCAACCAATCAGAGCCAAGCCGGCTAGAAAAGCCGGGTAAGCTGGAAATCTGAAATAGCCAAGGGACATGAGCAAGGTTGCCACCTTCGTCCCTGGCTATCTCAATGCGACCCGCTGGGACAGGATCCACCAGGTCTGGCAGAGAAAGTGCAGCCCGGACGAATGCCATCGATCTCTGGACCTGGTACTCCACCTTTCCTCGCTGACCAAATGCTATTCTCACCTCTGGCATCCACTGACTGCTTTGAACTTGATGCCTGTTTTGACATGAGTTCTGAATGTAAAAACACAGAACATTTAATAAAATATATTTTAATACATTAAGGTATGTTGGTAATATACTTCTGAGTCTCTGGGTACAGGGGACAGAGGAAGAAGGATGTTGTACTTTTATTTCTACCTGCCTTATTCCCCACACACTATCTTTTGGATTCAGTCTGGACTCTCAGAGTCCCCCCTTACCCTTATATACAGTTGGGGCACCCACAAACCCTATACTGGTTCTGGGTCACCTTGGCATTAGCTGTGGTATCCCCCTTAACCTAGGGATTCTCTAAGATACAGGGCTACCTATTCATCCCTGTGCCTCATTCTCCTTTCTGGGCTATGCTGAAGCAGGGTACCCTAGTGATTAGTCGTGCTTGCGTTTACAAGGGGAGATATTGCTGGGACAATGTGCCTACATGTATCCGAGAATCAGGCATGATTCCCGGGAACATGTATCAGGGAATCGACAACTCCGGACCCCAACCTCCTAGGCACATTCTGTTAATGGATTCTCCGCAAAAAAAACCTTGAAACTCATACTCTAGCAATCCCTGTTTGCTGGCATACCCGGAAAAGGGAAAAACACGAAAAATACTTTTATTACAGGCAATACATTGAAAAGATACAATTTTACTGGACCCAATAGCTAACTCTCTTGGACCCTTATACATGGATCAGGGGTAACCAAAATGGGCTTAACCTTTATTTGAGAGCCTAGTTATCCCCTACCCTAAGATGTGTGCCGATTTTAAGTTGAATATGCTATCATTTTATTAGCAACAACAAGATTGTCACAAACATTTCTTGGCTTGCAATTAGAGTTTAATATTTGGCTGTGCATATTATAAGTATGAGCATTGTGTAATATAATTACCACTGTTAACCTAATTTTAAAAGAACCAAATTGCTTGCATCTTAGTCATAGACTTGGCATAGCTTCTGTATATTTAATGCCTTGATAAGTGTTACTACAAAATTACTTGTTCATTATATACACTTTTGTTTCTTGCAATGATTCATTTAATTGAAATTCATGTTTATTTTAAACTATCCACTCATTTGTACCTTTGAGGATGCCACTAAAGTTTTGCTTTCTTCTAACTTTAGAATATGCATGGACCAATAGATTGTTCATTATTTTGAAAGCCATTCTATATGGAGAGACTGCTCTATGTATATCTCTTTTTTTTTTTTATTAATGCTTCAGCTTCAGTTTAGCTCATGGACCTGTGAGGTGACTGTGGAAAGGGGATCAAGAAATAAGAGAATTTAGGTCCAAAGTCATAGGATGAAGCACAGATAACAATTGGCCAAATCTACGGGTTATAAAGGTAGGGACATATTGTGTGCAAAAGAACAGAAGCATAAGAATATAAAAAGCACAATGGAAGGCACAATGACCACTTAATAAAACAGGAGAAGAAAAAGATTATCCAATTTTGTGCAAACAGGCTGAGGCACAGTAGGCATGCACTTAAAGTACAAATGTATGGGAACACAAAAAAGACAGAGAGACAGAACAGGAAGCACATGCAGTTGACACAAACTAAGACAAGAGCTTGTGAAAGGCACAGAAGAGTAGGGTGGGTTGAGCTACATTATACAATGGGTGGCTGCAAGTAAAAATCCTCTAGTCAATGGACCATATCATTACCACGCAGATGTCTCCATTTCTCAACATGTACTAGACCACCAGAAATTAAATGTGTACTGACACCTTGGTGCAGGGCAAATATGGGAGAACTACAACAAATCCCCATGACTTCACTTAGCCTCCCCAGATAATTCCACAATGCTATTTTTAGCGTTCTAGAAACCAAATCACACACCACCACTACTTCTTCCACAGTTACCATGCACTACTCTAATTCTAGAAAATGCCAGAAAAGAAACTAAGAAAGAATCACTATCTTTTCCAACTAGTATCTGTCATCTAAATTCAGCATACATAGGTTGAACTTGATGAACATGTCTTTTTTTGACCTCATCTACTATGTAACTATTGTGACAACTCAGCCATGTTGCAGGATCTTTGATCTCACACTAAAAGCCGGAAGCATAATAATCTGTTAGGAGGCTTATTCTTAAAGGCATAAAACAAAGCAACAATCAGACAAATAGTCTAGTTCCTCTCTGAGCACTAACTACAAAGTACACTGGCGACACACTTTATTCGAGCTCGGCTAGTCCCACGAATTCGGGTATACTCGGGTGTATTGAGGTTTGTGACTGTTTTCTGCCCGAGTGCATTGCGTTATTTTCCAGGCAGGGATTGAAGCATTTTATTCCCGCTGGCTGCAATACTGCACAGTATATATATATATACTGCATTACAATTCATGAATTTATGCCATCTGGTAGACACGCGAAGCATTGCAGCCTATTAAATCCTAATCATTATCATTTAACAGATCAGCCGCCCGTCAGCCAGGCATGAACCGTGGCTGGGAAGGCAAACGCAACGGGGCTTGTCAGAGGTGAGGAGCGGCGCATTCCAGGTATCTGCCAGGTACATACTGGGTATTTGCTCGAATAAAGTGTGTCGCAGCAGTACACATCTTGCCCCTAACTATCCTGGATGGCTACCCCACTTATGGGTTAAACAAAACTCAGGGCTAGTTGAATCACAGGCAGTGCAACAAAAGCAGACTAAATTGTCTTTAATTTAGACTCCTGTGGTAAGTCCATCTCCGGTGCCACTGGGCAGCTTCACTTCCTCCTGGCTAACCTGGTTCACAGCTGCAGGGTCCTGCAGCTATCAGGTACACGCTTCTGGGCAGTCCCCGTAGCCTTTTGACCAGTCTCTGCAGGTTCTGGAACAGGTACAAAGCACTGAGATGGAGCAACTTCCTGCCTTTTAAAGCCCTGCTCTGACGTTAATTGTGCACATCCTAGCACAGCATACATCTAGTGTGTTCTGCCTGCCTGCAGAGTGAGGGAGTTAACGCTTCACTCCCTCACATATACCCCCACCCCCCGCTCAGACCTGCTGGGGTGAGCTACAGTGTACACCTATCAGAATTCCCCACCTTCAGGCAACATCCTCATTCTAAGCTCCTTAAGGCAATCAATTTAAAAAAGCATTGGGGAATTCTTCAGCGAGATCCCATTTTGAAATCTGTATTACCATCTTACCCACAAATTGTGTATAAGATGGCTAGGAACTTAAAAGATTCTCTAGCACCTAGTTGTCTCTTAGGTGGACCCAAACAGGGTAACAGTACATGGTTGGGTAATTTGAAAGGATACTTTACATGCAGCAAGTGTATTGGATGTAAACACAGTAGAAAAAGTGACATGTTCCATTCCACATTCACCAACAAAACATATGAAATTAATACTTTCATTAGATGCAGAAGCACGTATTGTGTTTATTTATTACAATGTCCCTGCGGTCTCCAATACGTGGGGAGAACAGGGAGACCCCTCAAACGTAGTCTAGCCAAACACGTGTACAATATTAAAAGAGGGTTTGAGAACCAAAGTGTCTCTAACCATTTTAAAATAGTTCACAGCCAGAATCCTGAAGGATTAATATGTAAAGGGATAGAGTGCCCTAAAATTAATTGGAGGGGAGGTGACAGACTTAGGGGTCTATCCAGAAGGGAAAGCTTCTGGATATACACACTGAGGACACTGACACCTAAAGGCTTAAATATATAGTTCGATCTAGCCTCCTTCCTAAGGGATTAAATCACTCTAAACCCACTGTGAAATTAATATCTTTATATTAACCTTCTTTATATATAATCTGTTTCTTTTACAAGTCAAGGAATCCCAGGGTTTAATCTCTTTTGACTTGTATTAATGTATGGCATTTGTATTAAGGAATTTTATTGTGTTGTAATATGTATTATCATATCTATATGCATTGCGATTGGTACCAAGGGGTTAATAACTTCTTGAGGGTATAAATAGCACATATCGGCAGTAGCTTCTTATCCTTTGAAAAAGTGACGTCCCCACGTCGCAAAACGCATTAGGGGGGAGGAGTTCTAGATGCACCGTCTGCCGAGGTGGTTCCCAGTTGCTTGGACGGCGCTTATGCAGTGACGTCAGCGGGACCAGCGCCGGAATACACCACCGAGGGCGAGGAGAGTCCTGTGCATTGAGTTGCTGCAGAGAGGAGCCATTTCGCTTTATCTGAGTTGCGGCAAGCAAAGGGACATCGTAGCAAGCTGCGGACGGCATCCTAGTATTGCACGTTTACTGCATCCATATGTGAGTTTACATTTGGCTGTTTTTATAATTTTAATAAATTGTTTTGTACTTTCCACACTATCTTGCTGTATTCTCTCCTATTTTATGCCATCCAATAATCAATCTGGGAGAGGCTAAAGAAAAAGAGGATTGAGAAGATTCACGTGGGATTCGTGATCACAGCAGGGAAGAAGAGGTTAAAGCACAGATCCTCTCAACTGAAAGTTACAAGATTAATTTTGTAAGTAGTCACACTGTGGTCTTACTGTCTTTAATGTACCTGTCCAGACATACTGCGCAATTTGTGTGTTTTTGTCTTATTTAACCCTTTATTAGGGGGGACTATCGGAATCAACTGCAACCGTTTTTTTTGGTTGGGAGCATCATTTGGACATTTAAAGGACTGCACTGTATGGACACTTTCATCTTTATTAAGCGCCAGGTATCCCATTATGGTTTTTGAATTAGTTTGAGTGTAGGTTGATGAGATAACTTGCACTGTGGGGAACCTTAGGCTGCTTTATTTGTTTTTTGCATAATCACGTCCGTATGGTTTTGTATGTGCACATTATTTAGTTGTAGGCACAGTTTAGCATTAGCTATTTATAGGTTAAGCGCTGTAGTTTTGGTGTTTTAGTTAGATTGTTATAGTATATAATAAATTTCAGGAGCTGTGAAGACCCATAGTCACCATTAGACATTGACGTGCACGGTTTTGGGGCGACAGCTCTCCAAACTCATCAATGTCCTTGTCTGAGAATTACGACTTCAACTTCTTCTCCTCTTTTTCTTCTTTGACTTCCAGTCCAGCAAGTATTCGAACTTCATTTTAATTCTTACTGTGTCTTTCACACTGTATGACTGCTTGCTAGGCTTCCGGTATAATCCATGAGTTTGATTCTCTTCACTTTTATGTCATGGTAAAGAGGGGTGAGAATTGGAACTGTTCAAAGCCAGTGTTGAACTTTGTTGATTCTGCTTGCTAATATTTAAACATTCCAAATCTGAATCTTCATGGTTCTTTTTACTGCAATGTCTTTTCTCAAGATCATTTTCACTCTTATAAAAATAGGCACTAGGGAAAAGGGGAAAAGGGAAACTTCGCTGTAACAGCAATGGTAGTTGAATTTAATCTACCAGGAGAGGGGTGCTATTTGAGGATTAGGATTGCATAGAAAGTACAAATATAGCTCAAAGAAATGTAATCCCTTTTAATTGGTGCACACCCTTAATCAGTGATTGAAGTACTAATCACTTAACCAATAGTGTATTGTCATATGGAGGTAAGTTAAAATGTACCTTTTATTGAGTCAATTAAAATAAATCAGCTACTTAAACAGACACACACTTTTGAGATAATTAAGTGAGAGAGAGTACAGCTGTGTAACCTCTGCTGTTTCTATTTAGTTAGTACAGCAATGATAGTGTGTTCTTAGATCACCTGTAATTCTGCCACGGCTAGTAACAAGCACTGGGAATGATACAGTGTTGTTATTAGTTATAAGTGTGTACCGACACCTGACAGACACATACAAAATTGAACCTTATAGTGTGCTAAAATAAAATAACAAAACTGCAGTTGCGAGGAACTGTGAATTAAAAATTCATCTGAAAGGCTGTGAAGTCTGTGTATAATCACAGTTTAGTAGCAATTATACCTCAGTGTGATAAACAGAAATTGCTGGATGTCCAGGGTTAGAGAGTATATGGTGTGCTTTATTTTCTCTGAAAGCTTATTCATCATATAGCATATGCACATAGTATAGCAGATCTGATTTTCTCAGGAGTATTAGCTTCTATAGATTGCTGGGAATCAAGTTGCTGTCTACCTCCTAGTAGCCTGTCTAGTATTGTGTCTTATATGATGACTTAATTAATATTGCCCAAGCTTGACACTGACAAGGAACCTATTGGCGAAGTGAGCAGGTGGCCCTGATATCATTTATGGTTTACGCTCGCCCCTCCCCACTTTTCTAAATGAGTAGGTCTTTTTCATATTACTGGATTTGGACAGATCCAATGTGGTCATTCTCTCTCCAAATAGAGGTATTAGAGAATTTTAATCAGGTAGTGTTAGGACCTGCTAATGGTCATGCCTTGCTGTGGCTAGCAGGCTTATAATGCTTTGGCCAAAGGGTTTAACTAATTGACCCCTTTTCAAGAGAAAGGTATTTCACTGTGTATTTTTGTCATATTGGATGTAGCATTGGGCTTTTTTGTCTTTTGTTGTATACATTTGGCCATGCTCAGGAGCACTCCTTTTGGACACTTATATACATTATACAGTATATATCTATTATGTGGTGAGTTTTGGAGTTTCTTGAGATTGCTGGGATTTTGTGTGTTTATGACCCTGATATCATTCATTACATTCCTGGAACGACACTGATACAACAGGGACACCAGTGAGTGCTTTTTAGTGCTCTCTGTCAGAGCTAACAGCTGAGCAGCCCTCCGGCAAACACTGCATCTGTAGTTGCAACTTGTGTGTTCAAAACTCGATGCACTTTTTGCCACCTACTGGCTTCTTCGTGAGTAGCAGTGTATACATAGACCTGCTGTTTAAATAGGCTGTTGCAGAAAATTTGTGGATGGCGGTGCATCTGCCTGGAAAAAATAGCGTGGGACCAAACTTGCAGGAACTGGGTACAAAAGAAATTTATTGGCACATAAAAACAGCAACAGCAAACCTCTGACGCGTTTCAGCCGCACCGGGCCTTTGTCAAAAACTCTTTGACAAAGGCCCGGTGCGGCTGAAACGTGTCAGAGGTTTGCTGTTGCTCCTTTTATGTGCCAATAAATTTATTTTGTACCCAGTTCCTGCAAGTTTGGTCCCACGCTATTTTCTCCAGGCAGATGCACAGCCATCCACAAATTTTCTGCATTGCATACCATTTCGGTTGGAGCACGCCCCACAGCACCTGGATCTTCAGTGATTTGTGAGTTATTCTTGCTTTATTCCATTTGTACCACTGTACCTCAGCCAGTGACACCCATACAAAATCTACCTTTTACAAAGGTTTGTGGGAGTCCACACAGAGTGGCTTGAAATAGGTTACAAGTGACATGATTATGGATTACAACGCTGTGTGTATTTGGAAAGACATTTGATTATACATAATTGATACATGGACGTTCCTTGAGATCATTGCATAGGAGTTTGATCTCCTATTTTCTTCACCTTAAATAGGCAGTTGTCCTGATTGGCTGATCTGTTGCCATTGTGATTGGTAGTGTCTCTCAGGGGGACTGGTGCTTCTGAGCAGCACTGGATAAGGGCATTGTCAGTGAGTGATCTTTGCTATTTCCGGAGAAAGGAGAGAACTGCAGACTTGGAATTGATTTGAAATTGATTGACCACATAGTGGGTCGTGCAGGAACAGTAGGTGATGAGTTTGCTCCTATGGATGCAAATATCAGCTTATTTACTACATGCAATTCAAATTTTACTCTGCATAAATAGCTTTGAAATACATAAGCAGACAATGCTGCTGGAATTCATTATTTAGTACTGTTGGAGTAAATGAAGTCTGGGCTTGCTAATTTTAGGAGCAATGCTGTTTATGGAGACATACCTGATTGGCAGCTTAGTTTGGATAAAAACATTGGAGCTTATTAGGGTCTGATTGTCCCCTGATGTTTTTAAGTAACCGTGTATGGGTTTTGATGGGGCTATTAGTGATGCCTTTTGATACGCCTGTACTTTACTGATATGTATGGTGCTTCCTGTGGTTTACTTTTAGTGGATAAAGGGGGTGACATAAACTCTCATTTAATCCACTAGGAGTCAGTGTATAGAGTTGGTAGATCCATTGTGACTCCCGCATTAGGAGTTTATCTTTAATCCCAATTGCCTCTTCTGATATTTGGTACCTTTATTGTTTGGGATACTCTGATTAGTGAAGAACATACAGTATGTTCGGAGTCCTGCGCCCATTTGTTGAAGTCATTTTCTTGGACAGAAGTCCTGCCATTTTGGGGGCTGTGAGCTGAAGTTAAGTGAATAGTGGTAACCCTTTAAACAATTGTAAAAATAGGCAATGGGGAAAAGGGAAACTAACAAATCAAATCACTCGATTATATTATTTTTACACAAATCATTTCTTGTACGCTGTGTAAACGCCGCTCAATATCACTTTTGGTGTGAAGTGTCAAGCTTGGGCATTATTAATTAACCCATCATTGAAGACACAATACTAGACAGGCTCCAAGGAGGTAGCCAACAACAGGATTCCCAGCCAACGATAGAAGCTAATATTCCTCACGAAATCAGATCTGATTTAAGTACATGTGCTATATGCTCAATATATTTTGAGAGAAAATAAAGCACACCATATACTCTCTAACCCTGGACATCAGCCATTTCTGCTTATCACACTGAGATATAATTGCTACTAAACTGTGATTATACACAGACTTCACAGCCCCCCAGATTAATTTTTAATTCACAGTTCCTTGCAAATGCAGTTTTTTTAGCACACTATTACAGTAGGTTCAATTTTGTATGTGTCTGTCAGGTGTCGGTACACACATAACTAATAACACCATATCATTCCAAGTGTTTGTTACTAGCTCATGAGAGAATTACAGGTGATCTAAGAAGACACGTTGCGCTCCTCCCAATTTGGCTTGCAATTTATTAGTGACATTTCTACATTTTATACCTGTCTAATAATAAAGGAGCCATTTAGTTGCATGTTTTGATCAAAACATTATTCAAACCTGCTAACTCCATCACAGTAAACTTTAAAGAGAATGCTAAAAAGTTGGAAGAGATTTTAAACTAGGATGGAGGGGGGAGAGACAAGAAACAGGTAACACCCTAAATAGAATAGTTGGGGATAGGGAAATAGCAATGGGTCATGGAGGTAGAGTGGGGGCAAGTTTGAGTTTGGCAAGCAGCGAGATTCTCATAGTAAATACAGATACTATTAGAAAACTTCTACAGACTGAATCCAATTGTAGTAGAAAGACAGGAGCAGATAAGATAATAGTATAGATTGGAAAAAACCTTAAATGCATGTTTGTTAATGCAAGAAGCCTGACAGATAAAATGTGGTAGCTTAATTAATAACTACAAGGGAGCAGAATGATATCATAGGCATTACTGAAACATGGTGGGATGAAACTCATGACTGGACAGTTAAGTTAGAGGGTTATTACCTTTTTCGGAAAGATCGAGAAATAGAAGAGGCGGTGGAGTATGTTTATATGTTGAACCGGATCTAAAACCTATTTTAAGGGAATATGTTTATGAAGGGAATTATGAAAATGTAGAGACCTTGTGGATAGAAATTAGCGATGGAGGTAAAAGTACAAAGAAAATGTTTGTAGGGATATGCTATAAACCACCAAATATCTGTGAGATAGAGGAAGCCAAAGTACTTTTGCAAATAGAGAAGGCAGCATGCATTATCAGTGATTTTAATTATCCATGATAAAATCAGGGGACATTTGTGTAACAGTGATCATAACATGGTTTAATTTCAAATAAATGATCAAAAACCATATTACTTGGGTTCAACAAAGACTTTAAACTTTAGATATAACGATTTAAATAAATTGAGGACTAATCTGCAAGGAATAAATTGGGATGATGTACTTGCAGGCACAGATGTGGAAAATGTGCAAGACAAATGGGTAGTTTTTAAAACATTGTTAGAAAAGCACACTTATCAGTGTATACCTTTGGGTAATAAATATAAAAGAAACATATCTAAACCAATGTGGCTAAATAAACAGGTAGGAGAGAAATGGAAAATGAGAGGTGGGCATTTAGATTCTTAAAGTCAGAAGGGACGGAGGCATCATATCAGAATTATAAGGAATGTAACAAATTTGCAAAAATGGATAATAAAAATGGATTGCATTAGAATGTAATATCAACCCTAAACAGTTCTTTAAGTACTTTAATAACTAAAAATGTTGAGATGGGCAGGCAGGTTATTGGATATAAGGAAAAAGCAGCGGTATTAAACACATTCTTTGTCTCTGTATTTACCAGGGAGGTATCAATTACAATAGTAGTGCCGCAGGAGGAAGCCACATGACCAGACTAGCGGTCAGGCGGTCCCCCCCGCCCGCTATGTCCCCTTACATAACTGAAATAACGACAGGAGACGGTAAACCGGAGGTAAAATTGGCCGCGGCTATTTTATTTACATATAAACTACGAGGGGTAAATGCCACTCCTTACCAGAGTGTACTTTCCCCAGGAGGGGGAGGGTCAGCCGGCCCCACGCCGCTGCCGTCTGCGCGAGCGGGTTATCGATGTCATGAATATCTGACCTCGCCCACTCGTGCTCCCCCCGGGCTCAAACGGCCCAGCTCCCAGTCTGGCAAGAACAAGCACCTACCCCCCACGAGCTGCCGCGACAAGGCTAAGCCGATCAACGACCCCTCCAGCTTGGAACCTTGTCCCTTTCAAGATCAGCAGTGTAACAAAATTCCATACTGCAACAGAACAGAGAAGCATTATCATCACATACAGTACAAGTCACCTGTTACAAATCCCCCACCCACGCTTCGTTAATGATTGCCCCAACCTAATTAAGAGGATGGGTGGGTGGGAATTCGCTGGCGGGAGGCAAAGAGGATTTTCCCCCGCCAGCTTGGCCTTAAGAGGCCACGGTTGGCCCTCCCCTGGACAGGGGGAGGGCGATGCGGGGGCGGGCCAGAGGGGGGAAGGCCACCCCCCCCCCGGTCATGAAACCCCCCCGCCTAAGGCTGGGGGGGTCGCTTGACCAGGGAGGCGGTCAGGGGGTCCCCCCCCCCGCCCGCTTTGTCCCCTTACATAACCGAAATAACGACAGGAGACGGTAAACTGGAGGTAAAATTGGCCGCGGCTATTTTATTTACATATAAACTACAAGGGGTAAATGCCACTCCTCGCCAGAGTGTACTTTCCCCAGGAGGGGTGGGGAGGGTCAGCCGGCCCCGCGCCGCTGCCGTCTGCGTGAGCGGGTTATCGATGTCATGAATATCTGACCTCGCCCACTCGTGCTCCCCCGGGCTCAAACGGCCCAGCTCCCAGTCTGGCAAGAACAAGCACCTACCCCCCACGAGCCACCACCGACGGCCCTATTTAACCACCCTTAAACTAGGGTCGTGCCACCAACCACTCCAGGACCCTTTCCAATCCCTCCTGTAGACTAAGATTAACCAGGTCAATCCGTACGTCTGACATGTGTACTCCATCAACCCTCAACAAACCCCCTGCGCTAGCATCAAAATCCGGGTGTCTTATCCCACAGCCCCCGCACTGCGCAACAAACCTGCCCACCGCCCTATTCACCTTTTTTCGTGCTTTATCTACCGTGCGCATCAACCTGGCCCTGCGCCAGACCTTTCTATATACAATGTCTGACCAAATTAACTGCACCGCCGGCCAGCGCATGAACATCTGCGCCACGTCCCTCCTGATGGTCTCTATTAACTCAACCATCTGCACCACCGCCACGTCGTTCCCTCCCGCGTGGATGAGCAGGATCTGTGGTGGCTTTCTATCCCTTGCCAACACCAATAGACGCGGTAGCAGCTGGTCCCACCGTAGCCCCCTTCCTCCCCACCAGAATACTCTCGCCTGCCCACGCAAACCGAGGTCCGCTCCGTATGGCCGCCACACCGCCTGTTTCTCAGCCCAGTGTATTAATGAGTCACCGATGATCCAGACATCCGCTGCCTCGGCCTCTGCGGTATGGTGGTGGGGGGGGGGATTGTGGGGGGGGTTCGGAAGGAAAAGAAAAACAGGGGGGGGGGAAAGAGAGAGAGAATCATACCGGCGAGACCCGTTCTGCGCCGGCCAACAAAGGCCTGACATAGGACCGATACCTGTTGGACTCCCAACGCCCAATCCTCTGTATCACCTCCCCTGCCAGCCCGTGCCGCCTCTGTCGCGGCCCCGATCCTGAATGAGTGAGTCCCGAAATGGGCCGCCTTCATCCCCAAACGTTCGAGGCATACCCGGAACACCCGTGAGAACTGGTACCTGGATAATGGGACGCAGTCGCTGTGAATGAGTAAGGGGCCCTCGCTGGTGTGACGTAAGGCCAAATATGCCCTAAGTGCCTCCACCGGGCATATCCTCCTCCCTGGTACGCTTAGCAGCGGGACCACCGAACCTCTACCTGCTTGATCCGTTTTGGACCGCCGAATAAAGAGCTGCAAGGAGTCTGAACCGAGCGCCACATCCCCCGCTTGCAGGCCCCCGCCCCCCCTCTTAGAAGCGCAGACTAGCTCCCCTACTCGCAATGCGCCAAAGAATGCCAGTGTAAATGCCGCGCTGAAAAGAGTCGCCTCAAATGCTGAAAAACAGACTAACCCTGTCATCTTAACCAGCCCTTCCAATAAAGCCGGCGTCACCGGCCTCCTGGCATCGCTGGTCGGGGCCCCCCTTAACAACCCCGCCAGGGCCCTCTTTACCACAAACGCCTTGGTGATGTCCGACTCTCCCACCAGCCTTAGGAAAAAAGACACTCCACTCAGCTTTTTGCTTATAGATCTCCCCGCTAGTCCCTTGCGTCCCATTGCGACAATGAATTGCATCATTGTTTCGACACTCCCCGTCTGTCCCTCACCTTCACTTGCGAAGCCCGAGTACTCCCGCCATGCAGCCGCATAAGCTTCCCACGTCCCCGGCGCCACCGATGCTCGCACTAAGTTGGTCACCGCAGGGTCCCCAAAGCCCATAACTCTGTCTGCTTCTGGTGCCAACTTCCGAAACTCCCCCATCTGCAATCGGGATAAAGAGTCGGCTATGTTATTTAATATCCCGGGCACATGGCGCGCTCTGAACGAAATGAGCAATTTCAAGCATGAGAGGACGAAGCAGCGCAAAAGGTTCACGACCGGTGGGGAACGTGAACCAAAGTTATTCACTGCCTCAACCACTCCCATGTTGTCTGTCCAGAAAACCACATCCCTGTTTGCGAGGTCATGACCCCACAAGCGCACCGCCACCAGCAATGGAAACAGCTCTAGGAACGTAAGGTTTCTAATGAGCTGGGACTCCTGCCACTGCGCGGGCCAGCGCTCCGCGCACCATGCGCCATTGAAATACGCCCCAAAACCTACCGATCCTGCCACGTCTGTGAACAGCTGCAGCTCAGCGTTCCTAGAAGGGCGCCCCCGCCATAAGGTTCTCCCGTTGTAAACCCCCAAGAAGTCCGACCAGACCTGTAAGTCCTCGCGGATTTCCGAGTGACCCGGATGAAGTGGTTGGGGCGTCTGACGCCGGCGGTGGCCACCGCCAGACGCCTCCAGAAGACCCTCCCTACCGGCATGATCCGCGCTGCAAAAACTAGGTGGCCCAGCAGAGATTGAAAATGACGCAGCGTGGTTTTCCTCAGGCCCCTGAACTCTCGTAGGAGCTCCTTTAGGGTTGCCAGCTTATCTGGCGGGAGCCTGTATTCCATCCTCGCTGAGTCAATCTCGATCCCGAGGAAGCTGATGACTGTTGTTGGGCTAACCATTTTTCCGTCGGCCAGCGGGACCCCGAACTCGCGAGCCATGGCCGTTAACTCAAATAGCCATCTAGCGCACAGCTCTGATCCCGCCGGGCCTACGAAAAGAAAGTCATCCAGGTAATGCATGCACCCGGCGGCCTGCACCCTGTGACGCACCACCCATTCGAGAAACGTGCTAAAAGTTTCAAAATAAAAACATGATAGCGCGCAGCCCATGGGGAGGCACAAGTCGACAAAGTACTGACCGCCGAGCATGCAACCCAGCAAGTGGAAACACTCAGGGTGCACAGGTAGCAGCCGAAAGGCGGACTTAATATCATCCTTTGCCAGCAATGCGCCCCTACCGATATCCGCCACGAGGGCTGCTGCCTGATCGAAGCTTGCATAGCTGACTGAGCACAACTCACGATCAATGCCATCGTTTACCGATGAGCCCTCAGGGTAGGATAGGTGCTGGATTAACCTGAACGCCCCTGGGTCCTTCTTGGGGACCACACCCAGAGGCGAGATCCTCAAGTTAGGAAGAGGGGGATAGGCGAACGGACCCACCATCCTCCCCAACTCAA
Source organism: Ascaphus truei (assembly GCF_040206685.1). Classification (NCBI taxonomy): domain Eukaryota; kingdom Metazoa; phylum Chordata; class Amphibia; order Anura; family Ascaphidae; genus Ascaphus; species Ascaphus truei. The sequence continues at coordinate 271,708,219 of NC_134483.1, forward strand.
CCTCCCTACCCACCTTTTCCCTTGCCACTACGCTGAAGGTCCTTGCTGATTTTAAATTCCTCTCAACTCCAGATCCCGCTTGGTGCACAAAGGAATCCTGAACCCCTCGGAAAACCCGTTTAGGAGCAGCCGGGCCGCCTCCCTATTAGGGTAGCTTTCCAGCCAGGGGATCAGATTATGGACGTTTATCGGAGAAGGCGCCTTGCTGTCCAGCCTTCCGCCCACCCTCCTTTTAATCGAGCCCCTTGTTCTTAAAACATTTTGCCCACGGATGGGCCCCTCCACAAGTGATGCATTCATGCTTGAAACGACAGTTTGCATATGTGCACCGCCTGTCGTTAAAGGCCCAGCACAACTTCTGGCGGGTATTGCCCTGTTTGTCTGTATTCGCGGAAGCGCGTCCCGCCTCCGCTCCTTTCTGAAAGGGCGTCGAATTAAGTTGATCCATAGGTCTGTCTCTTTCATGTCCCAATTTATCTTTCCTTTGTGCGCCGCCATCTTCTGCCTAAACCTCTCATCATAAACCCACCAACCCTTACCCCCGTGTCTCTGATGGGCTTCCCCTATCATATCCTCCTACTTAAAAAGCATCAAACATAAGTGGGGAGACTTCTCCCCGATTACTGCGGCTAATATTCTAAAGGCACGGGCCCAATTGGCGTACGTGCGCGGGAAGAGACGCTTCTCGACGTCGTCTTTCCTAGCCTCCCCCTTCTTATCAGATCGCGCCAGCGCCTCCCTGGATCGGGCTGAAGGCTGCCGTGGCGAGGTTTGATGCCGCCGCCTCGTCGCCGATGTGCACCCCCCATGCAGCTGCAACTCCTAACGCTGCGCCTGCCTCACCTGCCCCGTTGAAGTCCCTGCACCTTAGGAGACTGACGCCTGTGGCTCCAAAGCCTTTAGCATGCCTTCCAAGGCTGATGTGAAGCTCTCCTTCCCTGCTGCACTAAGCGTCGATGGGTCCAGGAATGGCCCTGGCGCTGCCTGCCTTACGCCTGCTGCACCCCCTGAAATGTCCCTCCCAGCGGCCTCGCCTGTGCCCTCGTGCCCTGTGCGGACCACCTGTGATGCAAGCCAACACCTAAAAGCGTTCGTTCTGTCGCGCAGCTGCCCTCTCTTTAATGCCGCAGGTTTCTTACCCATCCGTGGCTTCCCGTGAGGAAGGGACCTGGGCAGTGACTTGGTTCGCCCTTCACCCGATGCCGGCTCCACGTAGTCGAACCATGCTGGGTTCTCTGCTCTCCGAAACACATTGGCACCAACCGCGGTTGCGGTTGGCCGTTTTGGTTTCCTTTGCCCTACCGACTCTGCAGGCGAAATCCTGACAGTGACACCGCCCACGTCAGCAACGGGCGGCCGTGTGGCGTGCCGTGACGCCCTGTTCTGCGTCACGGTGGCTGGAAGTCGCTGCCCCTCCTTGGCGGGCCGACCTGCGCGCCGATCCGCCGTGTCCTGCGTCCCAGTGGTCGACGTCCTCCCCACCATCGCTGAGGCCCGACCTGGCCGCTGTGACGCCCTGCCTCGCGACCCTCCGCGCTCCCTTCCTGTGGAGCGCGGCCTCTCTGCCTGCCGCCTGTCTAGCACGCCATGCTGCCTGAGGACTCTCGCCTGACGCGTTGTGCTGCAGCGCCCTCTGCTTCCCTTCCCGCGGGGAGCAGCCTTAGTGCCAAATGCTGGTTTCGCAGAGAACAACGCCTGCAGCCGCCGATCCAACCATGCCTCATCATGATTTTCCGCCTCGGCTTGAAGAAGGCGGAACTGCTCTGCCATCGATGCCATGCTGCTGTGTGGGGGGGATTCTCGATTAACTTCCAGTGCTTTAGCTGGGCCCTGAGCTATTCAAGAGCTGCGTGTGCGCTTGCCAAGCTGTTCTAAGCCTATCGCCGCTACGCAGCCCCCCCACACAGTCACAGCTCCAATAGGGGGGGAATGAAGATCACCACTGAAAGAGTAAGACATGCCACGGTTATCATCAGAGCGGTGAATCCTTGCGCGGCTTGGAAAGGGAATAGCCGGAAATGTTTTTTTTGGAACCAAGTGTTGAGCTGCCCCAGTATAGCCAACGCCCAGCTAATTGCCAATCTCCCCGCCTATCCAACCGCCTATACCACATAACCACATCTTACGTACGGCTAACAAACCCCCATATTCCCTATGTGCATCAACGCCCGGCGTGCGATATTTACATATACCCATGTCCACGTATACATGTATATACCTACCCGTGTGCCCCCATATCCCAAACCCCTATGCACACACGTACATGCATCTCTACACATATATACAACTATAATCACAAACCCATATGTACGCACCTCTCTACAAACCACACCATATATACACGCGTACATATGTACACATACACCCATATATATATATATATATATATAATATATATATATATATATATATATATATATATGTGTGTGTGTGTGTGTGTGTGTGTGTGTGTGTGTGTGTGTGTGTGTGTGTGTGTGTGTGTGTTTGTGTGTATATATATATATATATATATATATACACACATACATATAGGGGTGCACATACACACACATGTAACACCCATCTACGCACACATGTACATAAATACCCGTATACATACCTATACATGCATCTACCCATACATATATATGCATCTACCCATCCCTATCTGTGCACCTACACCCAAACACATACCTATATATCTATATATATAAGCGCCCACCTATAAATACGTATGCATATATATATCCATATACCACATACACATATATATATATATATATATATATATATATACCCATGTACATATCCCACCCATAAATACGTATACCTACATACATCCATATACCAGACATATACATATATATACACATCTAAACGATCAATATACATATCACACACACACACACACACACACACACACATATATATGTATACCTCCAAGAGGCATACATGCATGTGTGTCCACCTATCTACATATACATACCCATGTATGCCCACATAATCTATTCCTATATACTTATACATACCCATCCACACATATACCAAATACATATATACCCCTGCTTATTTATTTATTTTCCTAAATCTCCCCTGAACGAAGGGAATGGGAGGGGGAACCGCGAGAGCAGCCGCCTCTCTCGCTGCATGGCTGACCGCTCCACTCCCCCCTCCCCCCACCGCATGCGCCTATCCATTGTGGCCCACGTGGGGAGCGCGAGCCGTTAGCCCCACGGCTGCGGGAAAAACCGAGGCACCGGTAGGAAGGGGAGGGGGGGCAGCCCGCTTCCCGTATGCCTTCTCCACAATCTTTGCGCGACGGGGCACCGGCCCGTCCCTACCCGGCCCTGCTTGCACGGGTCGCGACTATTGCCTGCCCCAGGATTAGCAACCCTGGGCCTCACGCACTGTGACTGCGTGCCTCCGCCAGCCCCCCTCTCGCCGCACACCAAACCCCCTGCCCCGACCACTATTCCCCGCCGGGCGGGAGGGAGATTGAATCCCTCGGCGTCCGCCACGGCCCCAAGCTATCCTCCTGAGAAGGGAGGAAGGGGGAGGGGGTGGGTCCCCCCGCGCTGCGCTCCCAATGGAAAAGCGCTCCCAAACGAAGAAGGGAGGCCCCCCCCCCAGGGGAAGAAACAACTTACATTGGCCGAGGTCCAGGGGAGTGCGGGAGAGATCCACTGGAGGTCCTTCTGAATTCGCTGGCGGGAGGCAAAGAGGATTTGCCCCCGCCAGCTTGGCCTTAAGAGGCCACGGTTGGCCCTCCCCTGGACAGGGGGAGGGCGATGCGGGGGCGGGCCAGAGGGGGGAAGGCCGGTCATGAAACCCCCCCGTCTAAGGCTGGGGGGGTCGCTAACTTTATATTAATGAACGCTTGGTTAAATGAGGAAGAAGTTCAAATGTGGCTTGATAAAATTAAAGCAAACAAGGCACCTGGCCCCAATGACATACATTCAAGAGTTCTTAAGGAGCTAAGTTCAGTAATACCCAAAGCATTACATTTACTATTCAAGGACTTCAATTGCACAGGCTCAGTATCACAAGATTGGTGTAAAGCAGACGTTGTGCCTATATTTAAAAAGGGAGCTAGATCACAATTGGGGAATTACAGACCTGTAAGTTTGACATCAACCGTGGGGAAGCTACTTCAAAGTTTTTTTTTTTGTAAACTTGTTCTTTATTTGAGTTTTTGTTAAGAAAAGTGGGGAATGGGATACAGAACATAAAAAAGGGTAACATGTTACTTTTGAATCACATACATTTGTATCATATATATAACACATTCAATGGGAAGACAATAATGACATCACTGTTGTGACAGCGTATAAAGTAACTAATACAGAAAATTAACTTAAAGGACTGGGAAAGGGGAAAAGAAAAAGAAAACATATCATTGCTTTTAGAATATTTTTTCCATTTGTTGGTATATCATAACAGCTTAACAGACGCACATTTGTGAAATATTAAATACTGAATACCCTCCAGGCCCACCTCTGCATTTTATACAGTTATGAATCATATGACACCAGGGTTACCTCTATAGTTATGCTCTTTTTTTTCTTTTCTTTTTTCTAGCTTGTGTGTTTTTACAGCTCACCTATTTTGTGTTTTTCAGAATTGGAGAGTACTCCTCGTAAGATATCTGTTTCCTATATAAATTCTCCATGGTTCCCATACTTTTAAATATTTCTGAACTGTATTATTTTGTATCCCAGTCAGTTTTTCCATGAGACAGAAGTAGTAGGGAGGCATACATTATGTCAAACTGTTTTTGACAGGTGACACGCCCCTTTTGGCCTAAGCCCCGCCCCTTTTGGCCATAAACCCGCCCCATGTCCCGCCCCTTCCGTATCCGGTCCCGCCCCTTCCGTATCCGGCCCCGCCCCCCTGCGCCAATTTTTTGAGGTTGACGCCCCCTATGCCAAAAACTCGCGTTTGACGCCCCCTACGCCAAAAAAACGCGGTTGATGCCCCTACGCCAAAAAAAACGCGGTTGATGCCCCTACGCCAAAAAAATGCGGTTGACACCCCCCTGAGCCCATTTTTTATTATGATGTGTATTTTTTATTCTTTTTTTTGTGAATGTTGCGTACTGTTGACGTAGATTGGAGGGGCATGTCCGGGCATGTTTATAGGCGTTTGGGCATGCCCGAACATGTTTTTTTTCATAAGGGGCAAGTCTGGACATGTTTATTCTGAAATAACGCAGTGCGCATGTCAGAAAATTTCAAAAGACGCTGAAAAGAGGGCATAGCAATTTTTTAAAATTCAGACAGAATACTGCTTTAAGAGGCTACACCCATCATGTGTCAGGGTGGCCGAGTGGTTTAAGGCATTAGACTTAAGATCCAATGTACGTATGTCTGCTTGGGTTTGAATCCCTCCCCAGACATATTCTTTTTATATATTTTTTATTTGTATAGAGTCTGTACATGTGTTAGCCGTAACAGGTATATATAAAATAAAAGAAAAGCACATTTGTAAAAGAGTCAAACATATTTATTTTATTTTTAAAAGCTACAGGTTCAAGCATTAATTAATTACAAGTCGTATTTACAAGTAAAAAAGTAAATAAGGCATTTCAAAAGACGACATTTTTTTTAAATTCAGACAGAATACTGCTTTATGAGCATAATCTCTTTTTATATATTTTTTATTTGTATAGAGTCTGTACATGTGTTAGCCGTAACAGGGCTACATAAAAATAAAAACGCACAATTGTAAAAGAGTCAAAAATATATATTTTTTTTTTGTAACAATTTTTTAATTGGGCACAATCAGATAATGCAGAACATGCAAGAGTGTCATGATCCCATGACAGTGATGCTTTTTACAGTCTGTGAGTGTCCACATAACATTTTCCATTTTCTTGGGTGGGGGGATATAAAGGGGAGGGAGAGAGGGGGGGAGGGAGAAAAAGACATACAGGGGTATTGGGGGGGGGGGAGGGGGGGAGTCGTCCAGGGGACTCTGTAACATCCTCTGCTCCCCCGGGCGGGAATAAAAGGGGGGGGGGTGGCGCGCTCCTGCCTCCGCGACTCGGTTCGGTTGAGCTTATTTTGCTAGCCAAGGGTCCCAGGTATTCAGGAACTGGGGTATTTTCTTTTGGAGCAAGGCGGTCAATTTCTCCATCGTCATAACTTCATTGATTCTTCTAGTGACAGTAGTTCTAGAGGGGGCTTTGGTCTGCTTCCAAGCGGCTGCTATGGAACACCTGGCCGCCGTCAATATGGCCGTTACTAGTCTGGACATTGGTGGGGGGATATCTTCGATTGGTTTGTTCAGCACCAGGGTCAATGGGTCCAAGGGTAGGGATAGTCCCGTAACTTCGTGTATGAGCCTCTGGATCATGGTCCAGAATCTCTGTATCTCCGGACATGACTACCAAATGTGGGCCATGTCCCCCTTTTGACCACATCCACGCCAGCATAGGTTAACTGCGCCGGGGTAGATCTGGCTCAGCCTAGCGGGAGTCAGGTACCACTGAAATAGAATTTTATATATGTTTTCTTTTATTGTTGTGCAAATTGATGTTTTAGGGGCCTGCTCCCAGATCTCCTCCCAATCTTCCGAGTCTATTGAAAGGCCTAATGCCTCAGACCATCTTTGCATATATCGATGGTTGGGTGGAGTTGAAGGTGACTCTAATCCTTTATATATTTGAGAGATCATGCCTTTTTGGTAAGTTGTTTTGGTACATAGCGTTTCCAATCTGGTTAGTTTGGGGAATTTAGAGGTTGGGGAGAGGGATAAAAGGAAGTGTCGGACTTGCAGGTATTTAAACAGGTGGAGGCCCTGGATCTCGAATTTGTCCCTGATCGCCTGAAAAGTAGCGATCTCATCTTTCTGCAGCAGATCGGCCACCATCCTAATATTATGACTCTGAAATTTGGCAAATTGATTGGGGAACACCCTGGAGGGAATTTGGGGTTCCCGAAGATGGGGGTGAGCTGTGAGGGGGATGCTACCAGACCATACTTCCCTTTGCATTTAAGCCATACTTCCCACGTGCATCTCATTGCTCCCAGGGCAAAACTTGGTGGTTTGGCCACGCTGCCGCCAGTGTATTGTATTTGTATTGTATTGTATGTCTTTATTTATATAGCGCCATTAATGTACATAGCGCTTCACAGCAGTAATACATGTGGTAATCCAATAAATAACAGATAATATAAATAACAGATCATGGGAATAAGTGCTTTAGACATTAAGGAAGAGGAGTCCCTGCTCCGAGGAGCTTACAGTCTAATTGGTAGGTAGGGAGAACGTACAGAGACAGTAGGAGGGAGTTCTGGTAAGTGCATCTGCAGGGGGCCAAGCTTTATGTGCCATGTGTTCAGAATAGCCACAGTGCTATTCATATGCTTCTTTAAGCAAGTGTGTCTTAAGGTGGGTCTTAAAGGTGGATAGAGAGGGTGCTAGTCGGGTACTGAGGGGAAGGGCATTCCAGAGGTGTGGGGCAGTCAGTGAAAAAGGTTTAAGGCGGGAGAGGGCTTTAGATACAAAGGGGGTAGAAAGAAGACATCCTTGAGCAGAACGCAAGAGTCGGGATGGTGCATAACGAGACATTAGGGCTGAGATGTAAGGGGGGGCAGAAGAGTGTAAAGCTTTAAAAGTGAGGAGAAGAATGGAGTGTGAGATGCGGGATTTGATCGGAAGCCAGGAGAGGGATTTCATGAGGGGAGACGCTGAGACAGATCTCGGAAAGAGTAGAGTGATTCTGGCAGCAGCATTTAGGATAGATTGTAAGGGAGACAGGTGAGAGGCAGGAAGGCCAGACAGCAGGAGGTTTACAGTAATCAAGACGGGAGAGAATGAGGGCCTAAGTCAGAGTTTTAGCAGTCGAGCAACAGAGGAAAGGGCTTATCTTTGTTATATTGCGGAGGAAAAAGCGACAGGTTTTAGAAATGTTTTGAATGTGAGGGGCAAATGTGAGAGAGGAGTCGAGTGTGACCCCAAGGCAGCGTGCTTGGGCTACTGGGTGAATGATCGTAGTTCCAACAGTAATGTGGAAGGAGGTAGTAGGGCCAGGTTTGGGAGGAAGTATGAGGAGCTCTGTTTTAGCCATGTTGAGTTTAAGGCGGTGGAGGGCCATCCAGGATGATATAGCAGAGAGACATTCAGAAACTTTGGTTTGTACAGTAGGTGTAAGGTCGGGTGTTGAGAAATATATTTGTGTGTCGTCAGCATAGAGGTGATAATTAAACCCAAAAGATGTTATTAGGTCACCTAGAGAGAGTGTATACAGAGAAAAGAGAAGAGGTCCCAGGACAGAGCCCTGGGGTACCCCCACAGAGAGATCAATAGAGGAGGAGGAGGTATTAGCAGAAGAGACACTGAAAGTACGATGGGAGAGGTAGGATGAGATCCAGGATAGAGCTTTGTTCCGAATGCCAAGAGTATGGAGAATGTGAAGGAGAAGAGGGTGGTCCACGGTGTCAAATGCTGCAGAGAGGTCGAGTAATATGAGCAGAGTGTAATGACCTCTGTCTTTGGCAGCATGGAGGTCGTCAGTTATTTTAGTGAGGGCTGTTTCCGTGGAGTGAGCAGTACGGAAGCCAGATTGTAGAGGGTCTAGGAGAGAATAGGTGTTGAGAAAATGGAGCAAGCGAGCGAATACAAGACGTTCAAGGAGTTTAGAGGCAAAAGGCAGGAGGGAGACAGGTCAATAGTTAGAAAGACAGGTAGGGTCAAGCTTGCTGTTTTTGAGTAATGGTATGACTGTTGCATGTTTGAAGGAGGATGGAAAGGTTCCAGAGCAGAGGGAGGAGTTAAAAATGTGCGTTAGCGTAGGGATTATAGTAGGAGCAAGAGGTTTTAGGAGATGGGAGGGACTGGGGTCAAGAGGGCAAGTGGTAGAGGGAGAAGAGGCGATCAACAGCGACACATCCTCCTCTGAGACAGTGGAAAAAGAGTCAAGGAAGGCAGGAGGAGATTTAGGAAGAAGTGTAGGATGGGAGGAAGAAACAGAGGGGATGTTCTGCCGTTTGGATTCCACCTTTTCCTTAAAATAGTCAGCAAAGTCCTGAGCGGAGATGGAGGAAGGAGAGGAAGCTGAGGGTGGTTTGAGTAGAGTATCAAAGACAGAGAACAGTCGATGTGGGTTAGACTTGTGCATGTTGATTAGTGAAGAAAAGTAGGCTTGTTTAGCTTGCGAGAGGGCAGAGTTGAAACAGGATAGCATAAATTTGTAGTGAAGGAAGTCTGCGAGAGTATGAGATTTCCTCCAGAGGCGTTCAGAGGAACGAGTGGAGGAACGCAGCATGCGCATGTGGGAATTTAACCAGGGTCTAGGGTTAAAAGGGCGAGTGCGGCAGAGAGAAAGCGGGGCATGTAGATCAAGAGAGGAGGACAAGGCAGAGTTGTAGTTCCTGACCAGTTTGTCAGGGTCTGTAGCAGAGCTTAGAGAGGAGAGTGAGGAGTGTAACGTGGACTCAAAGTCAGGTAAGTGAATAGAGCGCAGGTTTCTGCAGAACCGGGGGGTAGATGGAGGTGGAGAAGGGGAGAAGCGAGATAGAGAGAATGAGATGAGTTGATGGTCAGAGAGAGGAAAAGGGGAAATGGAGAAATCAGAGAGAGAGAAGTTTTTAGTGAAAACCAGGTCTAAGTAGTGGCCATCCTTGTGGGTGCTGGCTGCAGTCCACTGTTGAAGGCCAAAAGAAGAGGTTAGAGAAAGAAAGCGGGAAGCCCAAGGGAGAGAGGGGTCATCAATGTGGCAATTGAAGTCCCCAAGGAGAAGAACAGGGGAGTCTGAGGAGAGGAAGAAAGAGAGCCAGGATTCAAAGTGAGAGAGAAAGGCAGAAGGGGGATGAGTAGAGGTAGGTGGGCGATACATGACCGCCACATGAACAGGGAGAGGAGAGAAGATCTGGACAGTGTGAACCTCAAAGGAGGGAAAGGCAAGAGAGGGGGTAATAGGAATAGTTCAGTAACGGCAGAGAGAGGAGAGCAGGAGCCCCACACCTCCACCCCTGCCATCAAGGCGCGGAGTGTGGGAGAAGGAAAGGCCACCATAAGAGAGGGCAGCTTCCAGAGCAGAGTCAGACTGAGTGAGCCAGGTCTCAGTTATAGCAAAGAGAAGCAGGGAGTGAGAGAGAAAGAAGTCATGCACAGAGAGGAACTTGTTAGAGAGGGAGCGAGCATTCCAAAGGGCACAGGAGAAAGGGAGAGAGGAGGGAGGGTGGCAGGAGATGGGTATGAGGTTGGAGGGGTTAACACCAGAAGGAGTAGAAGTTGTATGTGGGAGGCAAGGACGAGAGCAAGTAGAAATAAGGCAGGGACCAGGATTGGGAGAGATATCCCCAGAAGCAAGGAGTAGAAGCATGGATAGAAAGAGGATGTGTGAGGATGATTTATAGGGGTGTGTTTTAGTGCAGGGAGTATAGTTGTGTTGTGACAGAGGATGCAGGTAAGAAAGGAGTTCATGTGAACTGAGAAGTGGGGAAGAAAGGAGAGATGGAGATATATGAATAGAGTTAGAGACATAAGGAGACTGGTGAAAGGAAGTGCATAATTTGAAAATAAGTGCGGTTGCAGCAAATATAAAAAATAAAGGCGGCATCACAGCAATAGTTAAGTGTTGAGATGTGCAGTCTTAGATAGATGATATCCTCTTTTCCAATGTAGATCAAAAGCAGGAATCAGAAGCAGTAGGTGATGTCCACTTTTCCACTTCTTTTTGAACTTCCTTTTTAAACTTCATATTCTACTTGAAACATTTCTACTTAAAAGCATATCTGCTTGCAAGCATGGCTGTTAGGAGTTTACTTATATACTTTTAGAAAGTCACCTGGTTGGCACAACAAACTTAATTAGCACATGTGAGGGTAGTTAAAGCAAATGGTTTTTCTAAGGTGGGTGTTGCCTTGCCTTGCACAAGTGTGAAAGCTGAATTAAATTAAGACAGTAGGGGGATGATTTACAGACAGACAATTGGAATATGTTTTTACCTAAATAGAACTAAATACACAGCATGGGAGGATATCAGGATAGACAGACAATTGGAATATGTTTTTACCTGAGGAAAGAGAAGAGATGAGTGAGTGATTCAATAGTCTTCCTTCCTTTTTAAACTTCATATTCTACTTGAAACATTTCTACTTAAAAGCATATCTGCTTGCAAGCATGGCTGCTAGCAGCAATGGCTGTTAGGAGTTTACTTATATACTTTTAGAAAGTGGGCAAGGGTATTGCCTTTATTACATGATGTGATATGTTTATACAATTATTTATACGGATGCTACATGTTACTTTTGTTTTCATTGTTTTTAATATGTTATTCTTGGTCTTTTGTTTTAATTTTCTGCATGTGTGTCAATTCCATACAATTCAGGCGTTCTATTGTGTACTGCCCAGTTCATTTATGGTTTTTCACAGTGCAATCAAGGTTACTATCCACCACTGTGGCTTATTAGCATTCTAACCAATGATGAACAAGGGCGACCTATTTAGATACCCTGCAATGTTGAGAGATTGTACTCTTTGATAAAGTCTCTGCTACGAGACGAAACGCGTCAGAGATGGTCTCTCTGTAATGTGCAGCACCGTGAAATAAAGCTGATTTTATTGTATCCTGACTGAGCTCCGTTTCTGCAGTGACCGCCACCATTCTACACCACTATTTCTACCTATCCGGCCGGAGCACGCTGGCAATCCTGTTGCAGGGGATTCTACGATCCCTCCCAGCGTCTGACGTCAGTTCCCAAGCGTCAGCAGTGCCGGAGCGCACGGCCTGCTGGGACCTGCCTGGAGCTGCAGGGGAAGAACGCCATACACCGCACGGAGCACCCGTGGAGCGGTGAGCGGCGAAGAAGACGATCTCAGACGGTGGGCTCCTGTCCCTGAGAGGCTGCCAGACGACATCCACCCTGTGGGATATTCGTGAAGCGGGGATAGCGATGAGAGACGAGCGGCGAGGTGACCAGGTCGGGTAAGGGCAGCAGATATAGACTGCCGTGAGTTCATGAGAGAGGCTCCCATCAGGGCTTCTTCTCCTGCCTCTATCTATATTCTGCCAATCGGCCCCCCCACCGTGGCTTCATAGCAACTATACCTCCCCTCCCCCCCCCTTCTGGACTTTATCCATTTATTCCTTTATTCTGCAACATCATTGCCTACATTTCTTCTATATATAGAGGCTGCATGTTTTCAACACAAACGAACATTTGCACCAGTTAGAGCGCAGGACACTTGGGGTTTACTCTCCACCTTTTCTACTTGCATATACCGGTCCTGTTGCTCACTGGGGTCAATCTGGACTTAACCCTTGGACTCATTAACCCTTCCCCTTCTGGGAAGAAATGTTTGTGTTTATTTGTTCTTAAAGTTATATATGCATACCTCTATATAAGGACTCAGCCAGCTTTTTACATTTTCATTACATTATATATTACTTTTTTATATTACCATATTATGGAGGAATCCAGCGGAGAAGACAATGCCACATCTGAATTGGACAATGATACATATGTATACACATGTGGGGATAATACTAGAAGGTCTAGAAAAGCAACACACCTTTTTGATGGGGTCTCTGAGATTATATGTGATGAACCATCTGACCTAACACATCACTTTGTAAAACTTGAAAAATTATTGGTTGAAAATATAAGACTCTGGTGGGACATCACCTCACTAGAGAATTATATAAGGTGCAATCGTATCCCTAGGGGACTCCGCATTAAAAAGGTACCATCATTTGGTTTTATGAACAAACAATTTGAACAAGACTGGGTGAAAACCTTAGACACTTGTTCCATAAAACTAATGGAGTTAATTATCCAACAAAAGACTTGTGAAAAATCCATTTTAATGGCAGAGATCAAAATTCTTCAAACAAAATTGCAACCATTCTCAAAAAGAGAGCAATTTATCAAAAACGACAAAACTTTATCATCTAATATTGAAATAACGGAAGACACTATTAGTGATAAAAAACATCTTAAATTTGAAAGAGATCGTGTCGATTATGTAAAAAACCAAGTCTATTGTTGGCAAAAACCCATTGTAGTCAGAGATGCTACTGGCTCCAGTACCCCGAAGGGCAGGAAACAGCATCCCAAAAGATGGTCAGGGAATCAACCCAATAAATCAATTCTCAAAAACACACGCATTGAAACTTCAAGTATAGATTCTGAATTTTCAGACCCAGAATGTAGATCACATTCAGTTTCGTTTGATAGACCTATAGAATATTCGAGAGATAGAGGGCCAACTAGATATGAAAATAAAGCTTCTACATCCTTTTCCCAAGCAAAATCACTTAAATCATCTGGGCAACCCTCTACGGCTTTTTTAGAGACAGGAGCCAGAGGTCGAGGGGAACGCGGCGATCCAAGCGGAAACGAGGGGGGACGAGGGAGGTCCAAGAGAAAGAAATACGATTAGAAACACCCGATAATGTTATCAATTTATCTGGGGTTGACCTTTCCTTAGAACAACTGTCTCTCCTCAATAAGGGGCTTGGGTTCGCGCCTACCCAAAATTTCAAATTATTTGAAACTGTTATAGATCTCCAACGATTCACGCGAAAACTATCTCTTAGAAAAATGTTTTCTTCTAAAAGTGAATCTGATACCTCTAACATGTTGGGGAATGCTAGATCAACTACTAATTTACCAATTTCTAACATTGTGCAACCATTGAATTTTCAAGAATCTTGTGCCCTTTCGGACATGGACTCTTTACTGGAGAGTCAGGGTGAACCTTTAAATAATTACATACAACCATTTTTTGGCCATGAGGACTCTGGGTACCGACAGAAATCTATATTTTGTCCAAACCTCAGTAAGGGACCGTCAATCACAATGTTTGAACGATTGGTGGAACGGGATTTGCGTATACTATCTCAGGGTATTTCATGTTCCCATGTTAAATCAGGGAACTTATCATACACCGAAATTCAACAAATTGATTGTCTTAAAAAAGACTATGACATTGTCATTAAAAGTGCTGATAAGGGAGGGGCACTCGTGGTTTTGTCCACTGATCAATATCAACGAGAAGCAATGAGACAGTTGCAGGATGCCTCTACTTATCAGCGCCTTACTGGCAACCCCACTTCCAAATATCGTTTGGAATTGTTGGAATTATTAGACATGGGCAAAATGCTCTATGTTCTCAATCATAAGGAAATTGTCTTTCTCTCCTGCCCACATCCTGTGATTCCTATATTTCACCACCTCCCAAAGATCCATAAGTCGCTGGTTGACCCTCCAGGTCGGCCTATTATTGCGAGCATTGGATCTTTGTGAGATGGGTTATCACGGTATGTGGACAGGTTTTTGCAACCTCTGGTCTCTCAGCTGCCGTCGTTCATTAAAGATACGACGGATTTCCTCGTCAGTGTACAGGAACTTGCATGGCACACTGAATACAGGTGGGTCACTTTGGATGTGACCTCCCTGTATTCTATTATTCAACACGAGCAAGGTCTTAAAGCTGTTAGTCACCTTTTGGATTTATCCACTGTATCTATATCACATTGCACCTTTTTATTAGATTCTATAATATTTTTACTCACTCACAATTATTTTCTGTTTGATTCACAATTTTATTTACAGAAAATAGGCACTGCTATGGGCACGAGCTTTGCACCATCATATGCTAATTTATTTATGGGTTTTTGGGAATCACGTTTCATTTATCATAGTGACAATTCTTTTCGTCAACATATCATCTACTACAAGAGATATATTGACGATCTGATCCTAATTTGGAAGGGTGATGAGCACTCACTTCTTTCTTTCATTGATTATCTAAACACCAACACTTTCAATCTAAAATTCACTTTTGAGCACAACATTCATCATATTAACTATCTAGATTTGTTCCTGTACATTGACGGGCAGATGACAATACAGACGGACATCTATAGGAAACCAAATTCGAGGAATATGTTGCTTAATGCACATAGCTGTCATCCCCGCTCTCTAATTAGGAACATTCCAGGGGCTCAATTTGTCAGATTAAAAAGACTCTGCTCAGACAATGAGGTTTTCCTACTTAGAGCTAAAGAGATGTCTGACAGATTTCTGGCCAGAGGTTATGCTTCAAAAGACATATCAGCAGCTTTCGCTAAAGCAGATGCCTTAGATAGAGATACCCTTATACGCAACACCAAGAAACAGGACAAAGTGATAAGAGATAGGGATCTATCTTCAAGTCACAAAAAACAACAGAGTCCACTATTTATATCAACATTTAATGCTCAATCGCAACAAATTTGTAACATCATATCAAAGCATTGGCATACTTTGTTGTTAGACAGAGATATACAATCGGCCATACAGAAGGGACCAAGATTCACTTATCGTAAAGCGAATACTTTAGCGTTTCATCTATCTCCCAGTATGTTTGATACTAGATCTAAATTTCCTAAGGTTAAAAGTATACCAACTGTTTTTTTCAAATGTGGGAAATGCTCCATGTGCCAGTATGCACGTCCAACTAAATACATCACATACAACACCAGGATTAGAAAATATTTTATTAAGAATTTTCTTAATTGCAATATTTGCTACGTTATTTACGTTCTGTACTGCGGCTGCGGACATCAATATGTGGGTCGTACCACCAGGCCCCTCAAAGTCAGGATAGCTGAACATGTACGCCTGATAAAAAAGAAGAATCTTGACCATCCAGTGGCAAGGCATTTTGCCCTATGTCCCAATGGTGGTATTAACAATTTCACATTTTCAGCAATTGAACACAAACCAAACCATGCCAGAGGTGGCAACAGAGAGAATGTTTTAAACAGACAGGAGATGTATTGGATATACACTCTCAACACTCTCCACCCACATGGCATCAACCTGAATTGGGAGTTAAAACACTTCCTCCAGGGTTGATTGTCTGGGGAGTGTTGGGAGTGTATATTCGATAAAGTACATCAACTTTATTCATTGGTCTATAACCTACATCCACCCCCCTTTTTTACATATGTACCTATAAGGAGTTAATGTAATTCATATATAGTCTCATGCATTTGGGATATATATATTTCATTCTTTGAGATTTTTTGTATATATTTTTTGTCCTTCAAATCAGAGGCATGTTATAATGTATTATTTCAATGTTCTTAGTATTTATATTCCTCCGCAAGGGTATTGCCTCTATTACATGATGTGATATGTTTATACAATTATTTATACGGATGCTACATGTTACTTTTGTTTTCATTGTTTTTAATATGTTATTCTTGGTCTTTTGTTTTAATTTTCTGCATGTGTGTCAATTCCATCCAATGCAGGCGTTCTATTGTGTACTGCCCAGTTCATTTATGGTTTTTCACAGTGCAATCAAGGTTACTATCCACCACTGTGGCTTATTAGCATTCTAACCAATGATGAACAAGGGCGACCTATTTAGATACCCTGCAATGTTGAGAGATTGTACTCTTTGATAAAGTCTCTGCTACGAGACGAAACGCGTCAGAGATGGTCTCTCTGTAATGTGCAGCACCGTGAAATAAAGCTGATTTTATTGTATCCTGACTGAGCTCCGTTTCTGCAGTGACCGCCACCATTCTACACCACTTTTAGAAAGTCACCTGGTTGGCACAACAAACTTAATTAGCACATGTGAGGGTAGTTAAAGCAAATGGTTTTTCTAAGGTGGGTGTTGCCTTGCCTTGCACAAGTGTGAAAGCTGAATTAAATTAAGACAGTAGGGGGATGATTTACAGACAGACAATTGGAATATGTTTTTACCTAAATAGAACTAAATACACAGCATGGGAGGATATCAGGATAGACAGACAATTGGAATATGTTTTTACCTGAGGGAAGAGATGAGTGAGTGATTCAATAGTCTTCCTTCCTTTTTAAACTTCATATTCTACTTGAAACATTTCTACTTAAAAGCATATCTGCTTGCAAGCATGGCTGCTAGCAGCAATGGCTGTTAGGAGTTTACTTATATACTTTTAGAAAGTCACCTGGTTGGCACAACAAACTTAATTAGCACATGTGAGGGTAGTTAAAGCAAATGGTTTTTCTAAGGTGGGTGTTGCCTTGCCTTGCACAAGTGTGAAAGCTGAATTAAATTAAGACAGTAGGGGGATGATTTACAGACAGACAATTGGAATATGTTTTTACCTAAATAGAACTAAATACACAGCATGGGAGGATATCAGGATAGACAGACAATTGGAATATGTTTTTACCTGAGGAAAGAGAAGAGATGAGTGAGTGATTCAATAGTCTTCCTTCCTTTTTAAACTTCATATTCTACTTGAAACATTTCTACTTAAAAGCATATCTGCTTGCAAGCATGGCTGCTAGCAGCAATGGCTGTTAGGAGTTTACTTATATACTTTTAGAAAGTCACCTGGTTGGCACAACAAACTTAATTAGCACATGTGAGGGTAGTTAAAGCAAATGGTTTTTCTAAGGTGGGTGTTGCCTTGCCTTGCACAAGTGTGAAAGCTGAATTAAATTAAGACAGTAGGGGGATGATTTACAGACAGACAATTGGAATATGTTTTTACCTAAATAGAACTAAATACACAGCATGGGAGGATATCAGGATAGACAGACAATTGGAATATGTTTTTACCTAAATAGAACTAAATACACAGCATGGGAGGATATCAGGATAGACAGACAATTGGAATATGTTTTTACCTAAATAGAACTAAATACACAGCATGGGAGGATATCAGGATAGACAGACAATTGGAATATGTTTTTACCTAAATAGAACTAAATACACAGCATGGGAGGATATCAGGATAGACAGACAATTGGAATATGTTTTTACCTGAGGAAAGAGAAGAGATGAGATGAGTGAGTGATTCAATAGTCTTCCTTCCTTTTTAAACTTCATATTCTACTTGAAACATTTCTACTTAAAAGCATATCTGCTTGCAAGCATGGCTGCACATTGCAGTGGGCCACAGTGGGATGCAGTGGGCCACATTGCCACCTGGAAGGAGAGGGGGAAGGCGTAGTGAGACTCTATCTCTAACCATGAAGCTAAGGCCGGGTCACAATTCCAAACTACAGCCTGCTTCAGCTGTGCTGCGAGATAATATTTTGCTAGGTCGGGGACCCCCACACCTCCTCTCTCTCTGCACAAAAGCATCACTGATCGAGGGACTCTGGGCCTTTTATCATTCCAAATGAATTGGAGAATTAGAGACTGCATGTTTTTAAGCGATGTTTGTGGGACCGGGATTGGAAGGGTTTGGAAATTAAACAACAGTCTTGGAAGAACGTTCATTTTTACTGCCGTCATTCTTCCAAACCATGAGATTTGGTGTTTTTTCCAGATTTCTAGGTCTTTTTTAATCTGGTTAAATAAAGGGGGGTAGTTGTATTGATATAGAGTATTGTAGGAATTAGAGATTTTAATACCTAGGTATTTAATATAGGAGGAACTCCAGCGGTATTTATAGTTGGCATGAATGAGTTTCCAGTCCTGGGGGGGAAGAGATAAATTTAGGGCCTCAGATTTGTCCATATTTACTTTATAGTCAGATATTTGGCCGAATTGTGTCAGGTGCCGTTGGAGGTTGGGAAGGGACGTATGGGGGGCAGCGAGAGTCAAAATTACATCATCTGCAAACAGCGAAATTTTGTGTTCTCTATCTCCAATTTGAATACCTTTTATATTGGGTTCTTCTCTGATCGTAGCTGCTAGGGGCTCTATAGTTAGGGCAAATAGTAGGGGAGAGAGTGGGCAGCCTTGTCAGGTCCCATTTCTAATCTTTATTGGGTCTGAGAAACCACCTGCCAGTTTGACATATGCTGTTGGGTTGTGATAAAGAGCTCTCACCCCTTCCAAGAAAGGTCCTGAGAATCCAAACCTCAGCATGGTCTGGTCTAGGAAGGACCACTTGATCCTGTCGAACGCTTTTTCAGCGTCGATGCTCAGAATCATTGCCCTGGTCCCAGAGAGATGCACATGGTCTATTATATCCACTATTTTGCGGGTGTTGTCGGAGGCATGTCTTCCGGACACAAATCCTACTTGATCTACATGTATCAGTCTAGGGAGAATTGGGTTTAGCCTGTTTGCCAGGATCTTGCTGTAGATTTTGAGATCGGTATTTAGCAGGGAGATAGGCCTATAATTCCCACAAATGAGTGTGTCTCTGCCCTCTTTGTGAATGATCGCTAAATTTGCTGCTGTAATAGTAGAGGGTATCGGCTCTCCCTGTAGGAATGAGTTATACATTTGGAGAAGGTAGGGGGATAGGATTGGTATAAACATTTTATAATAGATATTAGAAAAGCCGTCTGGGCCCGGTGTTTTTGCTGTCTTAAGGGATTTTATAGCTTGGGAAAGTTCCTCTTGGGTTATAGGTTTGTTCAAGCTCTCTATTTCTTCGGAGGTGAGTGTGGGGAGGCTTCATTGCTCTAGGTATTGGGTTATTTTATTAATATTAACTGGGTCCTGATCTGGGGGGTGAAGATTATACAGGTCTGAATAAAATTTCGCAAACTCCTGTGTTATCTCCTTCTCTAGATATGTGACCTGTCCTTTATCTGTCTGAATTTTAGCTATCTTGGCTTTTGCTCTGGCGCCTCGTAGCTTCGAGGCCAGGAGCTTGTCCGCTTTGTTGCCTTTGTCAAAGAATTTTTGTTTTGACCATCGAAGGGCTTTTTCGACTTCCTCCAGCTGTGTGTGTTTGAGGGCAGCTCTGGCTAGGGTTAGTTGCTTTAGCGTCTTTTTAGACGTCAAGATTTTGTGTTGGGCTTCTAGCTGAGAGATCTTTTCTGTGAGCTCTTTTTGGATTTTAAGTTTTTGCTTTTTTTTGTATGAGGCCATGGAGATTAAGTCTCCTCTGATAGTAGCTTTATGAGCCTCCCAGAGCATAGCTGGGGTTGAGGCGGAGCCTTTATTAAACTTAAAGAATGCTATCAGTTTTTGGCGTATTGATTTCTCAGTGTCGGGGCAGTTAAGCAAGGAGTCATTTAGCTTCCATTTATATTGGAAGTGTTTAACAAAGGGTAGGGTTAAGAAGAGGTCAATCGGTGCATGATCGGACCAGGTGATTGGTCCGATGTTGGACTGGGAGGAAGCCTGGAAGACGTTACTGGTGCCCAGAAAATAATCGATCCTCGAATAGGACTGATGAGGGGTGGAGAAAAAAGTATAGTCCCTCTGGCCCTGGTGCTGAGCCCTCCATATATCGATCAGTGAATAGTTCTCCATGAATATCACGGAATTTCTTAGCTTTTTTTTGGGCTTGGGCGCTGCTCGGGGAGGGAGTGTGGTCTGAGCTTATTTGGCCGGGGCCAGATTTGTCATTTGATACACATTTATGGTACATTTTCAACATTGCAGTACAATTGTTTAACAACCTGGTAATAGTGAAAGAGAGAGGGAGCACCTTTATAGGATATTTCCTATCAGGTTTTACATGTTATCATTTTTTGTCTCTGGAGCCTTGGTTCATATGTGGGGGGGGAATGTGGAGGTAGAGAGGTGGAAAGGGTGGGGGTGGGTGGGGTTTTTTTTTGCTGGTTTCGCCTTATGTCATACTTTTATCTGGGTCTATTTCTTTTACGGTGTGGAACCTGTAAGGCATTTCTTGAGCTTTTTTCCCCAACATGGGGGGGCTGTGTAGGGATATCTTGTCAGGTGCAGCGGTAGACATATGCGTAGGGGGGGGAGGGAGGTGGGGGGAGGGTGGGGGGGCAGAAGGGGAGACAGGGGGGAGGGAGGGGAGAAGGGGGTTATAGGAATTGGTGAGCATTAGGCTTAATTATGGGTATATTACCGAGTGGGTAAAAGCGGCTGCGCTCTTATCTCTTGAGAGGGGAGGGGAGAGAGAAGGGGGCGGGAAAGGGGGTGGACTCTGGTATCACCACTGGCCTAAAGGAAAGGAAAGGTGAGGGGAAGGGGGGGGGGGAGAAGGGAGGGGGAGGGAAGAAAAGGGGGGGAAGGGGGGAGGGAGAAAGGGGGAGGGAGGGGAGGGGGAGGGCAGAGGAGGGGGGGACATTTATTGTGAGGGGTCTTAAACCACATTGTAGCTGAATGATTCTTTATACTTTAGCTCAAAATCTGTTAGCTAATGGGAGAGCGCCCTCTCATGGTTAAGTCTGGTACAGATTGTTCGTTTTGTATTTACTGTACCCAGCTGACTCAGAGACTGAGACTGGGTGCTGTTCGTTCTCCTCTCTGCTTTCGACGGCTGGTCTCCTGCTTTCGCCCTCAGGGTAAGCCGTGGGTCCATTGTTTCTCCGGCGTCTATGTGTTCTCATAGGAGGAGATGGAAGGTTAAAGCAGGTCAGGGGAGGGGGGGGAGGGGGGGCTGGGGCAGGTTGGGGGGCATCTTTGAAGTGCTTCATTCTCTTAGTGAGTGGTAGTTATATGGGGCGGTGAAGGGATGGGAAGGGGTGTGGATGAGGAAAGCAGAGGCGTTTGTTTGCTCTTCATGTATTGTATATGTTGCCGGGTCTCCGGCATTGGGGAGGTGATGGGTAGGGAGGGGGAGGGTTGGAGGGGGGGGGGCACAGAATTGACAGTTGGTGGGGGGAGGGGGGGCGGAGAACAGGGAGGGGGGGGCAATGAGGTGAAGGGGGGGGTCTGGGGGGTGCCATTTGAGTTCTAGGGCTCCGCAGAGCTATCGTGGCTTATTTAGCTGCGCCCCCTTATGTTTATTTGGAGCCCGGTTTTCATATTATTGATGTTGATTTATTTATTTATTTTTTGCTTTACTTTACCAGTCTGCCGCTGGGTCCCTGATTGGGCTCCGTCCTGCCCCTCTGGCTGCCCCGCTCCTCGAGTCTCCTTCTCAGGTAGGTGGAGAGCAGAGGGGGAGGAGGGGGGAGGGGGTTGCTTATCTTTTTGACTCGTATAGAGGGGGGGGAGGAGAGATGGTGGATGGGGCCAGGGAAAGCTTATGAAAAACTCTAGGGCGAGGATTTGCTCCTGAATAGGGCTCTAGTGAAAAGGGGGGGAGGGGGGGGCACAGAATTGTCAGTTGGCGGGGGGAGGGCGGGGGGAGAACAGGGAGGGGGGGGGCTATGAGGTGAAAAGGGGGGGGGGTCTGGGGGGTATCATTTGAGATCTAGGGCTCCGCAGAGCTATCGCGACTTATTTAGCTGCGCCCCCTTATGTTTATTTGGAGCCCGGTTTTCATGTTATTGATGTTGATTTTTTTTTGTTTTACTTTACCAGTCTGCCGCTGGGTCCCCAATTGGGCTCCGTCCTGCCCCTCTGGCTGTCCCGCTCCTTGAGTCTCCTGCTCAGGTAGGTGGAGAGCAGAGGGTTTGGGGAGGGGGTTGCTTGTCTTTTTGACTCGTAGAGGGGGGGGGAGGAGAGATGGTGGATGGGGCCAGGGTAAGCTTATGAAAAACTCTAGGGCGCGGATTTGCTTCTGAATAGGGCTCTAGTGGAAAGGGGGGGGGGTTAGGGTGTTGGCGTTGATGGGGTGTGGGAGGTTGCGTGGGGGGTGGGATAGGGGGGGGGAGAGAACTTCGGCTCTAGTGTATATTATACGGCTGTATGGAGGGTATGGCGGGGGGGTGGGGGGGTGAGGGGGTGGGTGGGGGCGGGGATCCTTTCTTCAGGTGCCGGGGAGCTGTATTAGGAGAGGCCTGAGGGGAGCAGGTAAGGAGGAGGGTATTGCTGTTGTTCAGTTCGTTTTGGCGGTGTCATCTCAGCTGGGCTGGGTGGCGGTACGGCTTTTCTTGTTCTGTTGTTTCTTTCTCTTTAGGGTCCCGACGGCGTCTTAGATGACTTCTGCTGGGATAGACGTTCCGAAGATCTGGAACCGCGCTGGTGTCGAGGTAGGTTGGCATCTTCTTCATCCTCGTCACGGCCTCGTCTCTGGATGGCTGGTAGGTCCAGGAGTCTCAGGAAGCCGGTTGCATCATCAATGTGGGAGATAGAATGGAGCTTGCCCTTAGCGAGAACACTAAGTTTAAAGGGGAAGCCCCATCTATAGCGCACATTGTGGCTTTGTAGGTGCTGGGTCAGCGGCTTCAGTTCTTGTCGTCGGAGGATAGTTATTCTGGAGAGGTCGTTGAATATTTGAATCTGCTCGCCTTGGAACGGGATTTGGTTCATCCCTCTGCTTTTTGTTATTATTTTCTCCTTGGTGGTGTATGAATGAAAGCGAGCGATGACGTCTCTGCGTCTCTTTGGGTCCTCTCGTCTTGGACCGAGGGCTCTGTGAGCTCGGTCTAGCTCCATATCTTCCTTTTTTAAGTCTGGGACCAGGTGCTGAAAGAGTTCTTGCAAGTAAGATTTGAGGGCTTCTGCGGGAACCGACTCAGGAATGTTCCGGAACCTTAAGTTCTGACGCCGGTCCCGGTTTTCCTGGTCCTCTAACCCATCTTTCAGTCGGTTAATCTCCTGGTTGAGGCGGTTGATCTCATCCTCGGCCGAGGACTGTACCGCTTCCACTTCCTAAACCCTGCTCTCCAGTGATTCCGTTCTTTGGGAGATTTCAGTCATGTCCTGTTTTATTTTATTAATGGCAAAATTAAAGTCTTGACTGACATCTTTCCTAAGCTTGGAGTACATTTGGGACATACTGCACCGACACACTTTATTCGAGCAAATACCCAGTATGTACCTGGCAGATACCTGGAATGCGCCGCTCCTCACCTCTGACAAGCCCCGTTGCGTTTGCCTTCCCAGCCTGGGTTCATGCCTGGCTGACGGGCGGCTGATCTGTTAAATGATAATGATTAGGATTTAATAGGCTGCAATGCTTCGCGTGTCTACCAGATGGCATAAATTCATGAATTGTAATGCAGTATATATATATATATATACTGTGCAGTATTGCAGCCAGCGGGAATAAAATGTTTCAATCCCTGCCTGGAAAATAACCCAATGCACTCGGGCAGAAAACAGTCACAAACCTCAATACACCCGGGTATACCCGAATTCGTGGGACTAGCCAAGCTCGAATAAAGTGTGTCGCCAGTGTATAGTCCTCCAAAAAGTCCTTGGTAATAAGGTGGCTGGCAGTTATGTTCTCCAGGAGGGGTTGCTCGCGGGCGGGAGTGCTTGCCACGTTGGGGTCGGCGCCATCTTGGCTCAGCTCCTCCTGATCTCCCGGGCGCTTCGTCGGGGTAAAATAAGCGGAGACGCTCTGCATCGGTCCTTTTTTTTGTTGCTTAGCCATCCTTAGCCTTAGCTCTTGCTGCCCTCTCGTTTTGTTAGCGATTCGAGTGGTTTTCGTGCTCGTTCTAGCACCTTTTAATGGAGGGGAATAGGGAGCTCCGGATTAGGCTTGCATGTGTGGTGACGTCACCACCGGAAGTCTTCAAAAATATTTATTTTATTTTTAAAAGCTACAGTTTCCAGCATTAATTAATTACAAGGCGTATTTACAAGTAAAAAAATAAATAAAAATAAATAAATAAGGCATTTCAAAAGACTTTGAATTGCGGAGGGATAGCATTTGAATTAACTTCCTCATTAGCAGAGGGATTTGGGGACACAATGACAAGCTAGACAAACACAGGCGTTGTTAATTGAGAACTGATGTGTCGTGTGAACATCCACATTGACATAGGTAAATAAGGCATTTCAAAAGACTTTGAATTGCTTTGAAATGCGGGGGGGATAGCATTTGAATCAGCATCCTCATTGACAGAGGGGGGTCTCAATGACAGGCCAGATAAACACTTGAGGTGTTAAAAGGCTATCCGGTGTGATGTCTTATGTGAGTTTCAACAGGATATCAGTAACGCTTTAAACAGAGGCTGAAAGCACCATAGAAACATTATATTGTTTTTTATGAAACACTATAAAAGAATGCACAGCCATACAAGCTCAAAAAAAATGGATGCACAATTACGAAAAATATATTACACGCCGAAAACGCCGGGTTCCTTTGGCGGCATACAGAGCTTAAATAATGCAGCAGAAAAATACGGTATTTCAAATGCAACGGTCAAAAATTATCTTTCAGATCAAGATGTCTATTCGTTATACAAACCAGCGCGAAAAAAATTCAAAAGGAATATGATTTTAGTTTCAAATGTGGATTCCCAGTGGCAGGCAGACCTCGTATCAATGATTGATTTTGCCGATTTTTTTTGATGCATATGGTTCTGGACATTTTTTCGACTCATACGGATTATCACCAAAAAGTGAACTCTTTCCTAAAGAAATTTTACAATTTTTAAATACGAACGTGAAACGCATAACGTTTCAGAACGCACAGTTGCAAGATACTCGTCTGTCTGCGGTGAATTTTGTATTTTTTTCATTCATCATATGTGTAAAGGTTTAACATTTGAAGAGATCTTAAAAAGTTTCACTAATGATTTTAAAAAAAATGACAGCATAGTCGCTAATTTTGTGAGAAAGCGTATGAGCCATTTAAAGCGGCGATATGTACACATTGACTGTACACAGAAATGTGTAGCCTGTTATAAAAATATATAATGCCATTTTTTTAAAAACATGTGTCTGATATTTACTTTTAATAAAAGCCTAATTATATTATACAATGCCAACAATGTCTCGGCTTATTTTATTTTTATGGTCTTTTACAGCACTTTGATAATATAGATAAGTTAGAGCAAAAAATAAATAAAAATATATATATATATATTTAATAAACCAGAAGTGTTGCCTATAAACAGACCTTATAATAATTAAAACTATTAAACAAAGAACAAGACAGCCTCAAGAGGAGTGGTCAGACCCCCATAGCCCTTGAAGGTGGAGCTACGAAGTGTTAGATCCTCAAGAAAAAAATATTTAAGAGGTTGCTTTGAAATTCTTCTGCCTCTAACTCCATTGCTCTTGAGTGCCCGTCTATCCAGGCTGTGCCTAGCAGTGCTCTGAATATAACGGCCATGGTGAGTAAACATAATATTTATTGTATTGTTTTATTCATGTCTGTCTTTTTTTCAAAATAACAGATAACGTATTTATTTTTCTAAAAGTTTACACATGTGATAATATAGTATAGCCTATAGCGGCTAAGACCGTAATATATTATTTTATGTTGTGATGTTGATTGTGTTTTTATGTATTCTATATGTAATACCTTGCCTATTGTTTTATTCATATATGTCTTTTCAAATTAACATTTAAAGTTTTTTTCTAAAAAGTGGCCCCGTTGATAATATAGTACATCCTGTAGCGCCTAAGGCCGTAATATATTATACCTAAAACTGTGATATAATATACCTAAACCCTTGATATATTATTTTATAGACTGCTAATTAGTGTATTTTAATGGCATTGAATGTATTTTTATGTCGTCTTTATGTAATATACAGGGCCTTTTTTTTATTAACGTATATTGAGTGTATTGTTTTATTCATATATGTCTTTTCAAAGTAGCATTTAATGTATTTTATTTTTCTAAAAAGGGGCCCCCGTGATAATATAGTATCATCTATTTTATATCATGATATTTAGTGTATTTTAATAGCATTGACTTTTTTGTTTTTTGTCCATTTTTTTATTAGACTATATTAAAGGAATTTTAATGATAATTTTTAAAGGCCTAGAATTGATTGTACTTTATAATACATGCAGGCTGACCGCTTAAAAACAAATATTGCCGAAAATACACAGGGGAGTTTCACAGAGGCAGACCAAGAATGTAAGAATCTACAGAGACCGCTTAAGCCTGCGCTATTTTATTATGCTAACATACTAAATGCTTAGACTGTTTTTATACACTTTTAAAAATATATATATATTTATTTTTATTTATTTATTTATTTATTTTTAATTTTTTTTTTTAATTTTTTTTTTTTTTTGTAATTTTCTTTCATGTAGTTTTGTCTGCTGCACTTCAAGCCGAGCAGGTGGCTAGTGATGATTATACACTTCTATATAACGATCTAGAATGTCGAGTTGGAAAACTGGTCACCGATGGTGCGTATTTATATAAAAACAGATGCAGATATTTTTTTTACTTTTAAAGTCGCCTGTGTACATGAATAACCACCTGTATGCGGTCTTTTATGTCATACAGAACAAACCAAGGCGGGTACGGAAAACGGTGTACACGCTGTCAAATGTTCGACCAAACAACACAGCCCTGAACCGTCCATAATGACAAATCAAAAACGGGGTATGTATGACAATGTATCGTTGTTATATTCAAAACATTTTTTTATAGCCAACATTAGGGGTCATGCAGCCACAATAATTGTGTAGTTATTTTTTTATTTTTAAATGATGCTGTCTATTATAAAACTTTTTAATAATGAGGACATTGTACACAGCTTCAAAAATGCACCGGCACCAAAGCGTTAGAAGCCCAAAAGTCGCCGCTGAAATGCAAATCCAGAACAAGAAACCACGGGCCCCACAACCTGAAAAGCCTTGTGAGTATAATGTGTTGTTGAGCTTTTGAAGCAGCTATATACGCTCTGTCAAACGTTCGACCAAACAGCACAGCCCTGAACCGTCCATAATGACAAATCAAAAACGGGGTATGTATGACAATGTATCGCTGTTATATTTAAAACTAACACTATAGACATGTTTTGAGCTTATTTAAAACTTTATAGATTACGGCTGTAATTATATATCTAAGTGGACTAAGAGAGTGTTTCTATTCATTTTATTACACTTTTTTTATAGCCAACATTAGGGAGCATGCAGACACAATAATTGTGTAGCTATTTTTTATTTTTAAATGATGCTGTCTATTATAAAGCTTTTTAATAAAGAGGCCATTGTTCACAGCTTCAAAAATGCACCGGCCCCAAAGCGTTAGAAGCCCAAAAGTCGCCGCTGAAATGCAAATCCAGAACAAGAAACCACGGGCCCCGCAACCTGAAAAGCCTGGTGAGTATATTGTGTTGTTGAGCCATTCAAGCAGCTATATACGTGGTGTTGTATATGTATAATGTAGTACTACCATAGAGCCTCAAGCTGTCCGGACTTTAATCTATTAATAAAATGAGCTGACAGTATTTTTTGTTGTTGATGTTTTTAGCCTCAAAGACGACCGTAAGACAAGCCACTAGACGTGTTCCTGATAAATGTAACCCAGCACACGACAATGAGCAGCCCAGCACATCAAAAGCGTCGTACGGTGTAAAGCGACCAACAATAACGGTTACTGTTACAATCGAACCACCACCTGCTACAATGTTGAACTCCCCAACAGCAACGGCTGATATCATTTCGCGTGCCACCGGCGGTGAGTCAGCACGCATAAACACAACACCTGTATCAGGCCTGCAACAAGTTGGAAAATATATTGCGTAGAATTGACTTTGGCAGACGCCCACGTGTAAATGACCCTGCTGTTGCACAGCCAACAATTAAAAGACGAATGGTTCCTTTACAGGACATCACACCGGTCACAAACAGTAAAAGCCGAGGGTTTCCTTTACAGGACATCACGACTGTCACAAACAATGATCATGGGGCGCAGAAAGGTCAGTCAGTTAAGTGCACGACGATTAATGATATTGATACACTGCATTATTGGCGATGGTTCTATAATCATTTTGTTTTTTGGATAGATTTAAATCGGCTTATAGAACATGTAATAAGCGACTTGAAAACATTGATATTTGTGAAAGAGCATGAACGCGATTTAGAGCGCTTGAAAGCCTTGTTATTAAGGCTTCGCCGTTCAAGCGAGATATTTCACAAGGGTTTAATGCAGCTAAAGGGGGATTTAAGTGCCAACAACCAAAACATAAAACACGACGTAATAACAACAACACTGTGTACTGACAATACATACCCGAATGCCACGACAACGCTGTGTATAGAGGACGAATCTGACATTGAGAGACGGGGTTGCGCTGAATACCTTTTTTGGGGGGATGTAATGAGGTCTATCAACGCATTCATGCGTGAACTGTATTCACATTGTTGGGTGCCTCAGGTCGAACGCAACATGTGTATGGAGCCGGCGTTCAAACTAAAACTTGATCGTTTAACGACTGTATTTAGCACCGGGGCTCAATTACTAACCAATTCATGACTAAATATGGTAGGCCGTGGCTTAGATCAACAACCCACGTTAAACAGAAACACGCAGAGCGGCCAGCAGGTAAATTATGTTGTAGACACCACCCCAGAACACACGCAAGAAAACTCATTAACGCCCGTTAGTACATGTGATTTATCGGCCACCGTTATGAGCCCCAACTTAATTGCGGTCGAACAGCCCCAGAGGGGTATACTGCCATTAATTTCTGTACAGTCAGAGCCACCTGTAAATGAAGTTAATGTTGAAATCCCTGTACTGCCGGTTGAAAATAGTGTTGAAATACATACACCACTGATAATACAGCCCCCTAATGATGCGGTTGATCATTCTGTATTTTTGGAACGTGTAGCGCAGTACCAAAGAGTACGACAACATTTTAATGCTGTGGAACATTTTGAACATTTTCAATTTGTAAATCTTGATCGAATAACATCATTTTCAGTGGCATTACAGGCGGTACATGATTCTATACAGTGTACATTGAATAGACTACTGCCCGACATAGAACCCCATGACATGGTGCAATTACGTCTAGACGGTGACACGTTAAATAGAGCTTTATACACTATTAAACGCTCTAAGGACACCTTAAGCGCTGAGAGGTTTTTGGAACATGTGGCAAACATGTTACAAAGCAACGCTGAGGTTCTTGGTGACGGTACTTTAAGACTATTGGTAATAACTGTTAAGAACAGAGTTGGTGGTGTGATGCACCGTAGACGCATTAATTCAACGCCTTACAGTTGCATAGTAATCAAAAAAAGACAATTACTCTTTGACTTAAATAACGACAGCCATAACTTGTGTCTAGCAGCCAGTCTTTGTGCCCTGTTAGAAAAGCGAGATACGGCTGACGAGGTGTTACTGGAGAAAGCATGTTTGATACATCGCACCCTGGGTATTCCTGATGATCGTCTAGTCAGTTTTAGTGACATACCCGACTTTGAGAAAAACTTGAATGTAACCATTAAAGTGTTCTACCACAATCGTGGCGAATGGCAGTTTTTTAATACAAGTGAGCCCTGCAAAGAGCAGGTTTTATTTATATACCATGAAGACACCCATTACTTTGGTGTCAAAAAAATAAACGCTTTCATCGATGCCAATTACTTTTGCGATTTTTGTCATACTCCATTCGCTCACAAAAATAACCATTCATGCCGCTATTTTTGCCGATCGTGCCACAGACAGAATTGTGTTGAGGTCATAGCAGACATGCCTAGGTGCCCTATGTGTTTGGCATTTTGTCGTTCGCAGGATTGTTTGAGTGAGCACAAGAAATTAGCCCAAGCTGCTAAAATAGATTGTAAGCGCAAGAAATACTGCGACAGTTGCGGTCGCTACACGGATGACGATCATGAGGAATGCAGAGGTTTTCAGTGTAGAGTCTGTTATGCTTACATCATCAGTTTTGACAATCACCTTTGCTACATGCGTTCATACAAACCACCGGTCCACACTGACAACTACATTTTTTATGACTTTGAGTGCATGCAGGAGATGGGCGTACACATACCAAATTATGTCTACGCCATGCCTTTAAGGGATGATGAAGAAAAAGGTCGTGCCCGTCCTTTAGACGGCGCTGAGGGCTGGGAGTTCCAGGGTCCAGAGTGTTTGGATGATTTTGTAAAAAAATTCATAGACCGGCCCTTTAGGGGTTACACTTTCATCGCACATAATGCCGGCCGTTACGATTCCTATTTTGTGGTGCAACAGCTGCTTAAAGAGAAGATAAAAATAGAATTACTAGCACAAGGCGGTAAATTATTATGTGTAACAATACCTGATCTGAATATCAGATTTATCGACTCTTTAAATTTCCTCCCCATGAAACTCAGCAAGTTGCCTCAGGCGCTGGGGTTTACAGGCAGTAAAGGACATTTCCCATACTTTTTTTTAACACTGTACAGAATCAAAATTACAGCGGTTCTATGCCCTCTATAGAGCATTATGGTCCCCAGTACATGATGGCCGATGAGAAAACGGGGTTCATGACATGGTATGAAGCGAACAAATATTGTGATTTCAACTTTCAGGCTGAGCTTAAAAGCTATTGCATTGAGGATGTAAAATTTTTGAAGAAAGCCTGTATCTGCTTTAGAAACAGTGTCATAGAAATGACAGAGCATACGGTAATGAGCGACCGTGAGTCTCAGCTTGGTGAGGAAGATGTCTATAATGTGGACCCCTTTCAGTTGACAACCCTCGCCTCTGTGTGCATGGCTATGTTTCGGCTCAAATTTTTACCAAGTAACACCATCGCCATTGTACCCCCTGACAATTACAACATCACAAAAAAACGCTTCTCTACGCCCGCCACTCAGTGGCTACTGTATGTGTCTTACAAGGAGAATATACACTGGCGACACACTTTATTCGAGCTCGGCAAGTCCCACGAATTCGGGTATACCCGGGTGTATTGAGGTTTGTGACTGTTTTCTGCCCGAGTGCATTGAGTTATTTTCCAGGCAGGGATTGAAGCATTTTATTCCCGCTGGCTGCAATACTGCACAGTACATATATATATACTGCATTACAATTCATGAATTTATGCAATCTGGTAGACACGCGAAGCATTGCAGCCTATTAAATCCTAATCATTATCATTATCATTTAACAGATCAGCCGCCCATCAGCCAGGCATGAACCCAGGCTGGGAAGGCAAATGCAACGGGGCTTGTCAGAGGTGAGGAGCGGTGCATTCCAGGTATCTGCCAGGTACATACCGGGTATTTGCTCGAATAAAGTGTGTCGGTGCAGTAGTCATACAACACGCTTTAAGGGGGGGTGAAAAGAAGGTGGGTAGCTATTTTCTGGATGGTTATGCGGTGATTAATGGTGTTCAAACAGCCTTTGAATTCAACGGCTGCTTTTACCATGGCTGTCCCATGTGTTACAATGAAAAAGATACAAACACTGTTACATCTCTTACATATGGTCAATTTTACCCCAAAACAGCCATCAAAACACATTTTCTAAAAACCAAATGTGGCTATGCGGTGCGTGAGCTGTGGGAGCACGAGTGGAAACACATGTTAGAGACAGGTACGGATCTAAAGACGTTTCTACTTAAAAGTGATTTTCCACAACCCATGAATCCCCGTGATGCACTTTACGGCGGCCGCACAAACGCTATTAAGCTGTACCACAAAGCGGCGCCCGGTGAGAGTATACATTACTATGATTTTACCAGCTTGTATCCTTTTATCAACAAAACCAAAATGTATCCCACCGGTCACCCTAAGATCCTCTATGAGAATGTTTTCTCTTTTGACAGGTACTTTGGGGTTGCTAAAGTAAAAATCTATCCGCCTAGAGACTTATTTTTCCCCATCCTTCCTGTTAAAATGAATGGCAAGCTCATGTTTCCACTATGCAGCACATGTGCCGTCACCAACCAGACGACGCCTTGCTGTCATACGGATGAGGAGCGCTCATTGACCAGTACGTGGTGTACAGTTGAAATTCAGGCCGCGTTGAAGAAAGGGTACCGGTTGTGTAAATTTTTTGAAATTTGGCACTTTGAACATTATACAGACAAATTGTTTGCTAAATACATTAAGGTGCACCTCAGGGACAAACAGGAGGCATCTGGATACCCCAGCTGGTGTACAGACGATGCCAAAAAACAAAAATACGTCAGCGAGCATTTTTCAAAAGAGGGTATACGTTTACGCGCTGATAAAATAGACATTAACCCGGCAAAAAGACAAATTTCTAAACTGTTTCTAAATTCTTTGTGGGGTAAATTCGGTCAAAAGACTAATTTACAAAATACAAGTATTGTAACAAGCCCTGATGAACTTTTTGGTTACGCCTTTTCAACGCAATACGATGTGTCATCTTTAGACTTCCTAGATGATGACACGGCCATGGTTAGCTGGAAGTATACAAAGGAAGGATACACTGTAGGTCGTAATGTCAATATTTTTATTGCCTGTTTTACGACGGCCTATGCCCGTCTTGAACTGTACAATGTTTTGGAAAAGCTACAAGAGAGGTGTCTCTACCATGACACTGACTGTCATTTTTGTTAGCAAAACAGGTGACTGGAATCCGCCTCTGGGTGACTACTTAGGGGAGCTGACTAGTGAACTACCGACTGGTACACACATTACAGAATTTGTTTCCGACGGCCCCAAGACTTACGGTTACAAGCTTTCCACTGGTAAAACGTGTCTAAAAGTTAAAGGCATAACACTGAACGCTGCAAACGCTGAATTGATTAACTTTGACACTTTAAAAGATATTGTCCTGGACTACCCCTTACACTCTGATCCTGAAGATCAGAAAAAGATTGTGGTACAACAGGCGGGGATTGTCCGAAATAAACGTTATTGGCAGATTGAGACTCGTCCTCTACAGAAAACACAAAAGTGTGTGTACACGAAACGACAGCTGACCAACGACTTCACAACCCTACCCTTTGGTTACTAATTATAAATCTGTAATGGATATCAGGCTTCAACATCCTTTCTCGTGCATTTTAGCTGGACCGTCAAATTCAGGGAAAAGCTATTTTGTTAAACAGATTTTGCAACATTCTAGCACTCACTTGTCGCACCGGCCTGATAACATCGTATGGTTTTATGCTTGCTGGCAAAATCTTTATGATGAACTGTTAAGCACTATGCCCCACATTAGATTTATTGAGGGTATACCTGCTACATTTAATGACGATGCTCTTTTTCCCCTTGGTAAAGTGAATTTCACAATCGTTGATGACTTGATGGAAGCAGCCAGTGAGAGCTCTGAAATTGAAAAAGCATTCACCAAGTATGTGCATCACAGAAACCTCAGTATCATGTACCTCGTACAAAATGTTTTTTTGCCAGGGTAAAATAAGCAGAACCATAAATTTAAACACTAAATATATGGTTCTTTTTAAAAATCCTAGGGATAAATTACAAATTAACACCTTAGCGCGTCAAATGTATCCTGGTAAATCACACTTCTTTGTAGAGGCTTTTGAAGATGCCACACGTGTCCCCTATGGTTTTTTGTTAGTAGATTTAAGAGCCACGACCCCTGATGAGTACCGCTTAAGAACCGGTATCTTTCCGCCTGACAACCCCACAGTTTATGTTTTTAAAAAAAACAGTTCTAAAAAGAGATAATTATCTGTAAATTGTCATTACTTGTAGCCGCACCGCTGTTGTAAACATGTCTAACCGACTACGCCGCAATTGGCATACTTTAAAAGCATTAATAAGGGCTTCACCAAAGCAAAGAAAAGTTATTCTGTGTTCAGCGTCTAATGATTTAGTCATCGCCATATGCGAGATAGCCCTCAATGCTCTAAAAGGTAAAATACCTTTATCAAAGCGGCAAATTGGAATACTTAAAAAGTGGCGTAAAATTATAAAAAAGCTGAGCGATAAAAAATTTACAATTGTAAAAAAAAACCGCCTGGTGAAGCAGTCCGGAGGCTTTATTGGCTCTCTTTTGGGTTTTGCTATACCGCTGCTGACTGGCCCTCTCACTAACCGCTAATGGAATATGCTGAGAAAATGTACCTGGTTCCCAAACAAGATATGGATCGCTTACAGCGTCCCCCCCAGCGAGAGGGCGACATAAGTGAAGTAGCCATGCATCGCCTAGATACAGAAATTAATGCGATCTTAAACAGCAATAATTTATCAGAGGATGAAAAGATAAAAAGATACACTACTGTACTGCAGAAATACTTGGTGCATGCTAAACAGAGCGACGGGGAGAAGAACCGCATAACACTTTTAATGCCTACTGATGAAACAGCCTCTCACCCTTTACACTTCCAGGATATTGTCTCAGCAGATACGACTGACAATCTGATTCGTGAGATTGTTACTAATGTGAACGCCCGCTTCAAGAAAAATGCAGAGTTATTGCTCAGTAAAATGTTTCAGGCTAAACATATTACAAGCTGGAATGACAAAGGGGAATTTATTTATAAAAAAAAGGTTATACCAGGCTCTAATTTACTGGATTTGGTACGCGGTGTTACACAAAGTCACACTGTTACAAAGCGTAAAATACCACAGGGATGGAGCCCTTTTATGGCTGAACTGAATATCCCCTCATCGGTTGTGGGTAATGCGACAAATAGAGAAAGCCTGGATCGCTTAAAAATACGGGCCCCCGATACAACGCCCCCTCCTTCATCAACCCTTTTACCACTTCAGAAAAGAACCTCTGATTTGCGTTACAGTTCTTTAAGTGCCCCTGGCTTAACATCACCGCCGGGGTATTTCCTAAACAAGCGGAGGGGTAGTCTATTAACGCCGTCGGCTGACTGGTTGAAACTGTAAATAAGCTGTTAATTTTTTTTCCCCACTGTAAATAAGACATTGTATTGCTGTCCCTCTATACTATGTATCGTACTAACCTAACGACTCTAGATGTATTTAGTCTATTAATGCCTTAACTGCCGTTTAATACCTTATTTACTTTTTTAATTGTAAATACAACATGTAATTATTTCCTGCTTGAAACTGTTGTATCTTTTAAAAATAAAATAAGCAGTTTTTGACTATTATACAATTGTGCTTTTTATTTTTATGTAGCCCTGTTGCGGCTAACACACGTACAGACTCTATACAAATAAAAAATATTGAAATTTTCTGACATGCGCACTGCGTTATTTCAGAATAAACATGTCCAGACTTGCCCTGTATGAAAAAAAACATGCTTGGGCATGCCCCAAACGCCTATAAACATGCCCGGACATGCACCGCGTATGTATACGCCACCTCCAATCTACGTCAACAGTACCCACCAATCACAAAAAAAAGAATAAAAAATACACATCATAATAAAAAATGGGCTCAGGGGGGTGTCAACTGCGTTTTTTTGGGCGTAGGGGGCATCAACCGTGTTTTTTTGGCGTAGGGGGCGTCAACCGCGAGTTTTTGGCGTAGGGGGCGTCAACCTCAAAAAATTGGTGCAGGGGGCAGGGCCGGATACGGAAGGGGCGGGACCAGATACGGAAGAGGCGGGACATGGTTCGGGTTTATGGCCAAAAGGGGGCGGGGCTTAGGCCAAAAGGGGGCGTGTCACCTGTCAAAAAAAGTTTGACATAATGTATGCCTCCCTACTACTGACAGACCCTCCATAGCCTAGCTTTTACTGCATGTATAGCTGGCTGTTGTTCCTGTTTCCAGGCCTTAGCTATTTCGCATCTGGCGGCTGCATATATGTGTGTCAGTAGTTTATCTTCATTTTTTTCCATATTTTCAATTGGCCTGCATAGCAGTACCTTCCAGGGGTCTAGAGGGAAGGCTTACCCAAGAATTGCCTGTGCCATATCATGTGTGGCCCTCCATAGCTTTGTAACCTTTGAACACGTCCACCACATATGTATAAACGATCCCTGCTGACCACAACCTCTTGTACATAGTGGGGACATGTTTCTGAAAAATGTGGACAATCTTAGTGGGGTGTAATACTATTGGTGGAGCATTTTGTATGCATTTTCTTTTATTAATACACATGTGGAACTCTTTGCTATGCCTTCAAATATATTATCCCACTGCTCCTGATCTAGTTGTTCTCCCAACGCCTCTTCCCACTTTGTCATCAATTTAGGGTTTATCTCGGGTTCTGTTTTAACATCCGCAAGTATGTTGTATACTTTGGAGATCAGGCCTTTCTTGTCCTCCCCCGTGAGGCACATATCCTCAAATGTTGTGAAGTCACTATATGGACCTTCACTTCATATATGATCCCTCAATTGAAGATACCTAAAAAAGGCCGAGTTATGTAGCCCATTTTCTCTCCTTACTGTCTCGAACCTTTTAATTTCTTTGTTTGCCCATAGATCTTTTACCCTTGTGACTCCTGCCTTGCTCCAATCTTTAAACGCTGTTGGTTCCGTGCCCGGGATAAATCTAGTATTTTCAAATAGTGGTGTCATCTGAGATTTTAGGTTGGTCAACCCATGTTTAAATTTCAATGAATCCCACATTTTTAGTGAATGTGTGATAGATTCCAGGGGCACCGTCAGTGCTGGTCTTTCTTTCTTTGTTAATTACAGTATCATATCTATAGATGACCCTGAGATCATATCAGACTCGATTTTCACCCACTTTTTCCTGTGTTTATATGCATGCCAGTGAACCAGTTGGCTTACATGTGCCGCTTGATAATATTGCCATAAGTGTGGCAAGGCTAGCCCCCCTGACAGCTTGAATCTATAGAGTGTGGGCAGCTTTATTCTCGCTTTTTTGTTATTCCATATGAATGTTGTGATTTTGGTCTGTAGCTCGTGTATATCCCTAGCCCTGACCTGCACTGGTAGTGTGTGGAATAGGTACAAGATTATTGGTAATACTGTAGGTTAATTTTAATAGCGTTTACTCTAACTATCCAGGATATATGATACCTAGACCATTCTTCTAAAAAAAATTTCAGTGTTTTTATTAGTGCTGGGTAGTTTGTCTCATATATGGTGTCTATTGTATTGGTCAACCAGATTCCCAAGTACTTTATGGCCTCAGTCTTCCATGCGAAGTCAAAGTTTATTTTGATCAACTTTATTTGTTCCTGAGGCAGATTTATATTTAGGGCTTTGGATTTTTCATTATTTTAAACCCTGATAATTTTTGGAACTCTGACAAATTACTGAATAGGTTTTGGAGTGAGGTGAAGGGTTTTGAAATTGTTAATAATATATCATCGGCGAACAATGACAGCTTGTATTCTTTTTGTTTTACCTCAATCACCCGATATCCTCGCTCGACTTGATTTGGGCTGCTAAAGGTTCTATCGCTAGTGCAAACAACAGGGGTGACAGAGGGCATCCTTGTCTTGTATCATTTCTGATGTGGATTTTATCGGTCTGCATATTAAGGTAGGATACTTTAGCTGTGGGTTCTCCATATAATGAGGCTATAGCTTTCATAAATTTGCCTTTCACTCCAAAAGCCCTAAGTGTCTCAAACATATATCCCCAATCAATGCGATCAAAAGCTTTCTCTGCGTCTAGAGATAGTAGCATTGAAGGCGTGTTATTCTGTTTAGCTATCTGGATTAAGTTAATTGTTCTCTGTGTATTATCCGCTGCCTGCCGACCGTGAATAAATCCTACCTGATCTGCATCTATCAGATGTGGAAGATACTTATTCAATCTAGTGGCTAGTATTTTGGAAAATATTTTGAGATCATTATTGATCAGGGATATCGGTCTGTAGCTTTTGCATTGTGTGGGATCTTTTCCCTCTTTAAGTATTAATATTATTTTTGATTCCAGCATTATATGTGGGAACTGCTCTCCCTCAAGAGCTTTATTAAATATATTTACTAGTTGGGGGAATAATATGTGGGCTAGTTTTTTATTGTATATATTGGTCAGACCATCTGGCCTTGGAGTTTTTCAGCCCCTTTATTGTTTCTGTTACATCTTTCGGAGTTATTGACTGGGATAATGTTTTTGTTTCTTGTGGTTTGAGTTTGGGTAAATTCATTTTTCTGAGAAACTTTCTCTGTTTTTCCTTGGTGGTGTTCCCTTTATCTACTTTATCTCCATAATATAACTCTTCATAAAATGTGATGAATTCATTAGCTTTTGTCTGTGGATTTGTTGTACACATCCCATCGTCTCTTCTGATGCTATGTATTCTAGATTGCATTCTATCTTTCCTCAATCTTGTGGCGAGCATTTTATCTGCCTTATTGGCCTTCTCGTAAAAGTTTTGTTTTGTCTATGCTATAGCCTTTTCAGCTTTGTCAGTCAGGCATACATTTAATTTCCCTCTTAGATCCCACAATTCCTTCTCAATTGTTATATTGTGACTTGATTTATGTGCCTCTTCTAAGGTCTTTATCTTTTCTTGCAGAATTAGAGCTTGTTTCTGTCTCTCTCTTTCTATGTGTTGCGATACTTATAAGTTTACCTCTCACTACTTCCTTGTGCACCTCCCATAGTGTAAAGGGTGACTCCATGCTACCTTCGTTTATTTGGAAATAATTGTTTGCCTCGTTACTGATCTCTGAGATGACCTCTGGCATCTTTAGTAGTGACTCATTTAGTCTCCATGTTCCCTTACTTGGTTTCTTATGTATATCTTCAATGTAAACTTCGACTGGGTCATGATCTGACGATGTAATTGGGTGCATTGTGGCCTTTGTAATTTTTGGGATTAGCAGAGAATCTACAAATATGTAATCTATCCTTGTGTATACTTTATGGGGTGCTGAATAAAAAGAGAAATCTCTTTTCTGTGGGTTTATCTCTCTCTTCATGCGTCCCTTAGATCAAACTCTTTAAGTCCCTCTCTTAGTGCTTTTCTCTCCCCTTTTCGGGATATCACAGTCGCAGCTAAAGCACGTTTAGATCTATCTTGTTTTTCATTTAAGGCTATATTGAAATCTCCCGCTAAAACCATGCGGCCCAGATAATTTTTACCCAACATTCTGAATAATTTTGTAAAAACTATTCTCTTGTTTTCATTTGGTGCATAGGCATTGACCAGAGTTATCTGAGTATCTTCTATATCCTCTGTGAGTATTAGGTATCGTACCTCTGGATCCCTTCTTATCCTGTCTACCTTAAATGGAGAGTTCCTAGATAGGAGTATGGCCACCCCTCTTTTTTTTTCTTCCTTTGCAGATGCTGTGTATATCTGGGGTAGTATTTGTCCCAATATGTAGGAGTAGAGCTAGCCGTGAAGTGCGTTTCTTGTAGGCATATTATGCTCCCTGATAGCCTTTTATATTTTGTCATTGCTATCTTCCGTTTTACCACATTAGTCAGTCCCTTGGTGTTATGTGATATTAGCGTCAGTGTAATTTTTTTTACCTTTTTTTTTTTTAAGTCTTCTTCTCTTGTGGATTCGTTTTCTGTTTTCCCTTGAGTGGCGGCCCACAGGGTATTCTTACACGTAATGTAGCAATGAAAACATTTAAACATTTAAACATCAAAAAGAAAACAACACATATAGAATAATCCAGGTGACAAACATAGCCTGGATTTGTTTGTTCACTTATCGGGAACGTTCGTTCTCTGCGATTGCGCAGTAGTGCTAATCCCACACCCATACCTTTTGAGTGTGTAAGGACAGTACGGAGGTCCGAGACGGCGGGTCCACCTATTAAATCCACTTTTAATTTAACATTTCTATTTTTTTTTAATTTAAACCTCCTATGCAATATATAAAAATCTACGGCAGTGTGATCAACTCTATTTTGAACAAACACACTTCCACAACTGAACCCATACATTCAACATAAATTACCTTAAACACCCCCCCCCCTTTTTTTTTTTGCTTAGATTCTTAGATTCAGTTTACCATTCTCCATGTTACCCCTACTTTTAGCTACTCCAAAGATGCTTCTCAAATATAATGGTTATTCTAGTCTGCGTTCTATCCGCTAATCTACTGTAGGAAATACTCAATTTTGTCTGATTCTATTCTTGCAGTCGAGATTTTTCTCCTATCTGTACTACATGTAGTTTGGGACTATTCTTAT
Organism: Ascaphus truei; assembly: GCF_040206685.1. Taxonomy (NCBI): domain Eukaryota; kingdom Metazoa; phylum Chordata; class Amphibia; order Anura; family Ascaphidae; genus Ascaphus; species Ascaphus truei. The sequence goes on from NC_134483.1 coordinate 271,748,552, forward strand.
TTATACCGGTAATTCTACCCTTTGGATTACCTTCTGTTCTCTGGGGAATTGGAGGCATAACGATGGTATTTCTTATCTGGGTTTATGTAACTGATGTTCATCACAGTCTTGTATTTTTGGCATAGTTCTTTATATCTGGGTTTTCTTTTTTTATCTATTGTAGCAGGTTTCACATAGACTAGGACTTCTAGAGCTCCCTTGGCTTTCCTCTATATGGAGTGGCTCCTCTGCCCACTTCTTTCCACGTGGGTCTGATGGGTGGCGGTCTGCGTTCTTTCCGGGTCATGGAATCTGGTGGTTTTAGTCCCAGTCTTTCTAGGAAGTCCACTCCCTCTTCTGGATCCCTCATGTAGGCTTGGTTCCATTTCTAGTGGCGATTAGGTGGAAAGGGAATCCCCACTTGTAGTGAATTTCGTTGTCTCTCAGAATTTTTGTGATATGTTTCAGGGCCATCCTTTTCATCAGCGTTGATGGAGCCAGATCATTATCGACGCATCTCCTCATTTAAGCCCTCCTTTTTCCCGTGCCAGGGCTAGAACCGCTTCTTTAGATTTAAAGTAGTGAAACCTCACCACTACATCTCTTGCTCTATCTCGGCTTGTGGTCTTGGTCTAAGCGCTCTATGAGCTCTGTCAAGGGTCAGTGCAGCTGGGGGCATCTCCGGTAACAGGGTCTGTAGCCATTCAGTTGTTGCTCTTTCTAGATCTGTGACCGTCTATGGTATGTTTTTGAACCTGAGGTTGTTTCTTCTTGCCCTATTTTCTTGATCCTCCTTTTTCTCCTCCAGGTCGGCCATTTTGGATCTTAGGGCCAGGATCTCCGTGTCCATAGTTGTCTGATTGTTAATGACTTCATCCACGTTATGTTCTAACATGTCTGTGCGCTCTCCAATGGAGCTGAGCTCTGATCTGAGATCTTTGAGTGAACTTTGCAGCTCTTGGTGGAGTAAGGTTTTGAAGCTTGCGAATAAGTTCTCACTGTTTTTTTAGTTGATGTTTGGTCACATATCTCAGGTTCAGGTTCTGCGTCTGACTGTGCGGGAGATATCGCTCTGCTGTCCGACCGGCCTGATTTGTTTCTCTCTTTTGACTTAAAGAAGTCTTGCGGAGTCGGCTTTTTCGGTGCCATTTTGAAGAATTCTAGATCTCAGATCTCCAATCTATGCTTTGTCTGTTTTCTTATATTGTTAAATTCTTTTGTCTTCCCGCCGCCTCATGAAACCCGCCTCAGGTGGTAATTGCGGACTGCGCTATGTTCGCCCTTCTAAGGAACATCTTTGTTTTAATTACTTCTGTTTTGGTAGTTCTTAGGGAGAGTAAGACTGGAACCCCTCCAGCTATAGTGGTACAGGTGGTTACTTTTTAGCCAATATAAGGTATAGGTTCTGAATATGGTTGGTGATTTTAATGTCACAAGTTATGATGGGCATCGGCACCAGAAGAGGGTTTTTTTTTGGTTTTTAGACTTAATTTTTTTTTCTCAACCCCTGTACAATGGCTGGGTGATTCAAGCAGCAGCTCAAGAAAATATGGCTGCACCTCCTTTCCACCTACTTTTGGCTGCAGTGATCTGCCTCCCCAGATGTCAGGGACCCACCTCTCCTTCCCTGGCAGCTGAATTTTAGCTTTTGTGCTGGTTGCCCCTAAGCCAGATCTATGAGAGGCAGCGTCTTCCTTAAAAGGCCATCAAATCCCTAGGGGAAAACACCCGCTCTGTCTTACCTCTGTGCTGCCTCACAGGCTTGTGACAGCCATTTTGGTGAGGGGGGGAAAGTCTGGTGCTTGCTGGCCTCCACCACCCCCAGCAGCCGTGGGCAGTTTTCTCCAAGCAGGAGAGGTCTCTGTGGGGTTCCCCTGTCCGCGCTAGGCTTTAGTCCTCAGTTTATGTGGCGGGAAGGGGAGAGGGGGCTGCTCAAGCCCACACCTCTGGCGGTACTGCAACGGGACACTGAATCAAAGCGGCCCCAACGTCTCTAACCCCGTCGCTTGCTCTCAGACTGAGTGAGTCAGACTGAGTGAGCCAGGTCTCAGATATAGGAAATAGGAGCAGAGAGTGAGAGAGAAAGAAGTCATGCACAGAGTGGAACTTGTTAGAAAGGGAGTGAGTATTCCAAAGGGCATAGGAGAATGGGAGAGAGGAGGGAGGGTGGCAGGGGATGGGTATGAGGTTGGAGGTTTTGACACCAGAATGAGTAGAGGTTGCATTTGGTAGGCGAGTGTTAGGAATCTGATTTCTCAGTGCCGTCCGCGCAACACACAGACTACCCTCAGGGAGACTCAGGGCGTGCAGCATAACCTCCGCTTACCTGCCTCCACGGGCCGTCAGCTCCTCCGTCGCCGCAGGGCCCCTCCTCCAACGCTGCTCGCGTGCACATGCAGCTTACAGAGCACACACCCAGCATCCACTCTTTTACTTACACTACTGCTATGAGGCTCCGCCCCCATACACCGCACGGGTGTAATCAGAGTGCTACCAGTGCTCACCTGGGTTGTATCAGCCACACCTATCCAGAGAGGCTTTCTGCAGTCCTACTGACTCGCCTCCATCCCTGATTGGTCAGCCCAGTCTTTAAGGCCGAGTTCCAACAAGTATTCGATTCCCCCGCACGCCGGGAGATGGCATCTGTTTCTCTCCTTCAGATCATGCAAGGGCGACGAATGGTGATGCAGTATGCCTGGAGTTTCGGACTCTCGCAGCCGAGACTAACTGGGGACAGGAGGCTCTCGTCTCTGTATTCTGGGAAGGCTTGGCTGTTCCCATCAACGAAGAACTTGCTCGCCAACCCAGGCTAGATCAATTGGAGGTTCTCATCGAACTAGCAGTCCAAGTGGATCAGCGCATCCAGGTATGCCGCTCCGAGCATCAGCGCTCTCGTTTTTCTAATTTCCAAACTCCCTTCCTCAGTACTCCTGCGGGTACAAGTACCACCACTCCTCTTTGTCCTGCCTTGGAGCTACCTGAGCCAATGCAACTGGGGGTACAATGCATCCGCACACCTGTACGGCAATTCCGCCATGCCGGGGGATTGTGTTTCTACTGCGGATCTGCTGAGCACCTGATTCGGGAATGTCCTCTGCGGCCGGGAGACGGGAACACCCAAGTGAGTACAGAGGGGCTCTTGCTGGGTGTCATGTCTCCCAGCCCCCTCCTTAAGGGAGAATTCCCTAAGAAGCTCACCATACCTGTCTCTCTTATGGACGATAACTTTCATTCCTCTACCGCAGCGTTCATTGACTCAGGAGTAGGAGGAAACTTTATGGACCTTGAATTCGCCAGGCTGAACCACATACCGCTTGTAAGGAAGGAGAGCCCCATCGCACTGGTCGGTATAGACGGACGTCCCCTTACCCCGGCATACATCTCCTTAGAGATGGCTCCTCTCCTTCTGACCTCCCATTCGCACAAGGAGACCCTAGTCCTCGATGCCATCCATGCTCCTGGAACACCCATAACCCTTGGCCATCCGTGGTTACAGCTAAACAATCCTCTGATTGATTGGACTTCCTCTTCACCCATCACTTGGAAACCGAGGTCAGATGAAGCATCCCAACTTTTGGCTAATACCACCATTCCTGAGATTATCCTTCCCTCCGTTTACCATCAATTCCGGGACGTTTTCAATAAGGTCCATTCGGATCTTTTGCCCCCTCACAGGATCGACAGTATCGACCAACTTTATTCTAACTTGGCTAGCTCCGCGAATTTCGGAATATCTCGGTGATGTGCGGTTTGGTGTCGTTTTCTCCCGGGATGTATTGAATATTGTCGCGCCCGTGATTTAAGCATTTTATTCCCGCTGGCTGCAATACTGCAATGCCGTGTAAAAACGCATGGGGGCGTTTGCGAGCTGTTGTCTTTGAAGCCAAGAAATTCATGAATTGTAATGCAGTACATACTGTATATATACAGTATATACTGTATAACAACAACCCCTATAACCCCTAACATACAGTACTGTACACATACAGTACTGTATATGCACATCAATGATACTATAGACTCCAAAAGACTGTTCATGGTCCAAAGGCTCAACAAAGTATCCGGACGTTCCTCCTTCTCCTTCCGTGCACCCCAAAACTGGAACAACCTACCAGAGACTCTCATATCCACCACCAGCTTAAGTTCTTTCAAATCTAAGGCTGTCTCACACTTTAATCTGGTCTGTAACTGTTTCATACGCTCATAATATATATTTTCTTTAACTGTGGACGCAATGTCTTGTATATAATGTATACCTTGTTCATTTATGTAACTATACTTGTAACCATGTATTATTTGTTTTACTCTGTGCCCAGGACATACTTGAAAACGAGAGGTAACTCTCAATGTATTACATCCTGGTAAAATATTTTATAAATAAATTAATAAATAGGCCGGCGGGGGCGAGATGTGTTTGCAGCAGAGAGAGAACTGCTGCTCTCTCTGCGCAAACATCGGCACATTAAAAATTATTTAAAATACATTTTTATTCATAGTGTAGATGTGCAGGGGGTCTCCGGAGCTGAACCGCGTTGGTTTCAGGTCCGGGGACCCCCTGCTCCCCGAGATACAGGCCCCTTTATGAGGTGCCGGTATCCCTCTGCATTTAAAGGTCCCGATCATGTGACCGCGGCATGTAAACAAAGCAGAGGGATACCGGCACCCCCTAAAGTGGCCTGTATCTCGGGAAGCAGGGGGTCCCCGGACCTAAAACCAAAACGTTTCTGCTCCGGAGACCATCTGCACATGTACAGTATAAATAAAACACATATATAAATAAACACTCGTTCCTTACCTTAGCGGCTATGTGCTATGGTAACAAAGCAGCATTTCTGTATTTTAATAATATTGTACAGGAGCAAGGGGTTCCCTGAGCCAGAAATTAATGCTCAGGGGACCCCCTGCTCCTGCACAATATTATTAAAAATACAGAAATGCTGCTTCATTACCATAGCTGATAGCCGCTAAGGCAATGAAGGGGTTAACCCACTGTGCCCGCTTTATTGTGGGTACCGGGGTGGGTGAAGGGGGTATTTGGCCCTTGGTGTAAATTTAGGATTGCGGGGGGGTTGCGGGTGCACTTAACCCCTTCACGACCATAGCAGTTAATAACGCTACGGTCATGAAGGGGTTAACCCCTCCCGCTACCCCCCCCGCAAGCCCTTAACAACCACCGTTGGGGCTAATACCCCTTCACCCACCCCCACTACCCACAATAAAAAAAACTCACACACAGCAGCCGCCCAAAAAATAAATAAATAAATCTAAATAAATAAATGAATATAAATAAATACATTTAAAACACATTTGTATTCATAGTGTAGATGTGCAGGGGGTCTCCGGAGCTGAACTGCGTTGGTTTCAGGTCCGGGTACCCCCTGCTCCCCGAGATACAGCCCCCTTTATGAGGTGCCGGTATCCCTCTGCATTTAAAGGTCCCGATCACGTGACCGCTGCCTGTAAACCAAGCAGAGGGATACCGGCACCCCCTAAAGGGGCCTGTATCTCGGGAAGCAGGGGGTCCCCGGACCTAAAACCACAGCGGTTCAGCTCCGGAGACCCCCTATACAACTACACTATGAATAAAATTGTATTTTAAATGTATTTATTTATGTTCATGTATTTATTTAGATTTATTTATTAATTGTGCTGCTGCTGTGTGTGGGTAGTGGGGGTGGGTGAAGGGGGTATTAGCCCCAACGGTAGTTTTTTAGAGCTTGCGGGGGGGTAGCGGGTGCACTTAACCCCTTCACGACCGTAGCGGTATTAACTGCTACGGTCATGAAGGGGTTAAGTGCACCCGCTACCCCCCGCAAGTCCTAAACTAACACCAAGGGCCAAATACCCCCTTACCCTACCCCCGCTACCCACAATAAAAAAATTCACGCACAGCAGCCCCACAATTAATAAATAAATCTAAATAAATAAATAAATACATGAAGATAAACAAATATATATATATGCACAAAGAATGACCAAGGCGCAAATGGAGACAAGAAAAAACAAACATAGGGTAGTATGTTCAGACAAAATAAACCGCCAGAAGGTATAATATGCACTTACAGCGTATAGGATAAAATCAATTTTGAATTACCTACCCCCATATTTTTATTGGGCTAAGTAACATGTAGCCGTATAAAACCTCTATAATACAAAGGTCAGCAACAGTATTTTCAGTGTATTCCCCTGATTGGTCATCTAGTACTATATGGAGGGGTGTTTAAATAATTAGTAATTGTGAGTATAGATAATATATAAAATGTTTAGAACTCATATATTGTGTTTTTGTAGAAGGTGTAATCTGTCAAGGTTAATTGCATTACATGTCAATTTTATCTGGTATAACAATTCCTTATTAAATTAGAGAGGTTAGTATAGCTCTAAATTCACTCTTGCTGTAATGAGAATATTTATCATGTAATCACTCTAGATGAATATTCTATATGTATAACAAATGGTACCAATAAGTAACAAATTGATTAGCTACACAGAGTATATATTAAAACCATAAGGCCAATGTATTTTGGTTAATTTTTTAATTATTTGATTTTTTAATTAATTATATGCATGATGGAGGAGGGTATATAACCCCAGAGGAGGGAGAGAGAGCATAATCAGCCCCTGATGAAGCCTAACGGAGAAACGCGTAGGGCGTGGTTTACATTGAACGTAGTAGACTCATTAGAAGCAGCAGACAGCAGCAAGGAGGTGCCGGTGGCCGCCTGTCCCATTATTTGCCTGCAGGGAGATCGGCAGCGCAGAGGATCGAGGCCCTGCTCCCACAGCCTACCAGACGAACTCTCGCGAGAGTGAGAGACGTCACCGCGCCGTCACGTGGTACGGAGCGTCCCCATGAGCCGTGGGTGAGCATAGGAATACTGAGGACTCTTCGTGGGAATACAATAACAACACACAGAGTGCCACTGCGGACTGCACATATATCAAAGTACCGTGAGTACTATGTATACATTAGGTGCAGCGAAAAAGACCTAATTAGGTTGGGAAAAACGGAGAGAGACACTCATTTAGAGACTGTGTGGAGCAATAGAGACACCCAATGTGTTTGCTATATATAACCAGGAGCATTTCCCCTGTGGTTATTAATCTATATACCAAGGACTGTTGAAGAAATCTGCAAAGGGCTACTATCCTTTTTCTATTGAGTGTGAGATGCTCAGAATTCTCAAAAGTTTTATGTTATCTCACAGAATGTGAGTGTTTTACTTATAGTTATTTTTATTAACAATTTTAATAAACTGTGTTACACTATTTTCACTTTATCTCTCTTTCAGCATGTTAATCTATGCTGGAGATCATAACTGCTGTGGATGCCCAGCTGTTCCAGATCCATCACATAATTGTTCCAGATCCCAGAGTGGATGCAAGGCTTGATTTTATCCTATACGCTGTAAGTGCATATTATACCTTCTGGCGGTTTATTTTGTCTGAACATACTACCCTATGTTTGTTTTTTCTTGTCTCCATTTGCGCCTAGGTCATTCTTTGTGCACATTTCGTTACCAGCCCGTGGAGCGGTAGACCTTTTGGCTGCATATTGAGTCAGGGATAGTTAGACTGCAAGGGTATATATCCTCCATGATATGTGGTAATTATTTCATTTTCTAATTTCAGTGTGGTTGCGCTTATTGTATTTCTGTTTTTCATATTGTATTGGTTCCACAAACATATAGCAGCACCACAGAGTTTTTAAAAATGGCCACAGAAACCAAGTCAGATTCTATTTTCTTTATGAGGAATAATAGAGTGGTAGATATTGATATTATCTTTTCAGACGATATAAGGTTAGAGAGCACAACAGGCGATTAAGAAGACCTAGAGTCAATCTTTCTTAAATTGGAACAAATTCTAATTAAGGAGACTAAAACCATTTGGGATGTGAGATCATTGGAGCATTACATTGCGACCAATAGGATCCCAAGAGGTCTTAGGAACTTTAAAGATCCGACATCAGATCAAGATAATATAGAGTTTATGAATGAATGGAACAAAATCTTAGATCAGGCCTCTATGGAATTAATGAAATTTTTAATTATACATAGAAACAAGAGTTTAGCTAAATTTGAAGAAGATATTAAAATAATTGAAAACAAATTAGGTACCATTACCCAGGACTCCAAATACAAAGAAATAGAAAGGAAAGTTAAACTACGGGTTGATAAAAATGAAAGAGATACTAAATTACACAAACAAAGGAAAGCAAGGAGGGATAAAGAAGATTACCAGAATAATTGTTATAGAACCTGGAAACAAAATAATAAAAAAGATATAACGACAGATCCCAAAGATTCAAAACCGGTTACTAGCCAAATGGGTCATCAAAATGTAAGCAATAGTCAATATCATGCACCTAAAACTAATTCCCATTATAAGAAAGATAATTATTATAGGGGGGATAATAGAGGCAGACATTGGCAGGATAGAGATAGACGAGGTTCAGGGGAATATAGATACAGGAAACAGAGTTGGAAAGGGAATTATAATAATAATAAAAAACAGGCTCCCCAAAATACTAGTTATAGAGAAAAAGATATAGAGGAGGTATTTAGAGAGGTTGAGTATCCGTCAACATCAGCAGAATCAAGGTCTTTTTTAGAGAAAAGACAGGAGAAGGACAAACCAGGAAGGGGGGGGGAAGTAGTAACCCAGACGAATCACAAACCGTCAACACCCCGCAAAAGAAAGATAGAAAGCCCACTAAGCGAGGAACTAGAGGAGGGGTTAAAGCCACCTAAAAAAACAGCACCTTAGAGACACACAATTTAGGGATTTTTAATCTAAGTAATGTAGTATTGACTTCTGATCAGACACGTGTACTAAGCAAAGGGATGGCTTTTGCTCCTAGCAGTAGAATTAATTCCTTTAATACATATATTGACATTAGTAAGTTTGCCAGGAATCTAACTTTAAAAAAGTACTTCATGAAGCAAAATATTACACAAGAAGTGACAAATGAAGGTGTCACAACATGTGAAAGATTTAAACATACTACATGTAAGAAGAAATCATTGTTCTACCCAAGTTATTTAAGGGGAGGACATATTGACACCTTCAGTAAATTAGTTCAGGAGGATGTAGAAAAATTGGACAATAAGAAGAATCAAGGGCCCAGAAAGAATATGACAAAAAAGGAACTTGATGCAGTGCAAGAACTAATGGGGAGGGACGACATTGTAATCAAGTCAGCAGACAAAGGTGGAGGGGTGGTTATCCTCAACAGACATGATTATGATTTGGAGTCATTTAGATTATTGGAAGACTCTGTAACATATAAACCATTACTAAATAATCCTACTGAGAAATTCCAAATTAAATTATTGGAATTGCTCAACAGGGGCCTCAAAGATGGCATATTAAATAAAGCAGAGTGGGAATTTTTATACAATGAATCACCAAGAATCCCCATTTTCTATTATTTGCCGAAACTGCATAAGGAAAGGTCGTCCCATTGTGTCCGGAATCAAAGCCCTTACTTCAAATCTTTCAGGTTATATAGACCAGTTCCTGAAAGAACCAGTGGGTAAACTTAGATCCTACCTAAAGGACACAATTCAGGTGCTAAACATTCTGAGGGAGATTGAATGGAAAGACAGCTACACACTTGTGACATGTGATGTGTGTTCTCTCTACACAGTGATTGATCACACACAGGGGTGTGCAGCTGTCCAAGAAAATCTGATTAAGGACAATAGCCTAGAATCAGATCAAATAGAATTCATTGTTGACTGCATCAAACATATTCTGGGCCACAATTATTTTTGGCACAATGAAAAATTCTTCTTGCAAGTGAGGGGTACCGCTATGGGTACCAGGTTTGCCCCAAATTACGCCAATATTTTTATGGGTAAGTGGGAGGACGAATCCATCTGGTCCAACCACGAATTTGGGGCAAACCTGGTATCATGGCATCGCTATATAGATGACATCCTCCTGATCTGGGAGGGAAGTACGGAGAAATTGGATACATTCCTGGCAGGATTAAATGATAATCCATATAATTTGAAGTTTACTACAAAGTACAGTAAGAACCAGATTGAGTTTTTAGATTTACTCATATATATTGAGGAGGGCCAGATTGAGACAAAAACTTTTATTAAAAGTGTGGACACCAACAACTTCTTGTTAGGTGATAGTGGACACTCTGAAAAATGGATTAACAATATCCCACTGGGACAGATGCAAAGACTCAAACGCAACTGTACCCAGAAACATGTTTTTGATGAACAAGCCAAAGATCTAATGACAAAATTTGCAGATAGAAATTATAATAAAGAAATAGTAGAAGATGCGTACAGAAAGGTATCCCTAATGGATAGGACAGAGCTAATCAAATATAAAACTAAGGACACTAGAAGGGGAGAGGAGGGTAAAATATCAGTCCCCTTTGTAACCAAGTACAGTAATGCAGCTAGAGATATTAGGAAAATTATCCATAAACATTGGGGAATCTTACATAAGGACCCAATGTTACAACAAATACTGCCATTAAGACCAGAAATTATTTTTACAAAGGCAACTAATCTAAAACAAAGATTAGCACCTAACTGTTTGAAAAAAGATAACCAAAGACCGGTTACGATTACAACTGGGTTCTTTATGTGTCAATCATGTAAAGGTTGTAAACTACATCCTAACTCCCAAAAAAGCTTCAAAACAATAAAATCAGAAGCTTCTCAAATCAATTATGTAATAAAGGACATGATTGATTGTAATACAAGCAACGTGGTATATTTGTTGCAATGTCCGTGCAATAAACAATATATTGGGAGGACAACAAGGAAACTCAAAATACGCATTGCAGAACATGTAAGAAATATTGAGAAGGGCCTATTACAGCATAGTGTATCCAAGCATTTCAAAGAATTTCATGGCCAAGACCCAAAAGGCCTGAAATTTGTGGGCATCGAGAAAGTTAGACCAAGTTGGAGAGGAGGGAATCCGATAATAAAAATATCTAGACAGGAGACATACTGGATTTATGCCCTCAAAACATTAGCCCCACTTGGTCTTAACATCGATATAGATCTGGGATCTTTTTTGAGGGATTAGGTTCCATCTATGATCTGTATGGTTATAAACTATTTAGTTACATCATCTGTGTTAACATGTGACTGAAGAATATGATGAACACTATAGGATTTCATTATAAGTAAATTGCTATTTGGGTTATCCGTATACGTTATATGAAATGGCTCTCCCTAAAACAAACAAAAAAAAAATCTGCAATAGCGTACGCGAGAATTTGTAGCATACGACTAATTTCCAATGTTTGAATAACTATTTTTAATTTTCTGTTCTGTACCACTGTTAAAAATTGTCCTTTACTATTATTAGGTATGTATATTATGAGAAACATGTAGTGCCATTAAGAAGTGTTAATTTATACACATAAAACTGTCACAATGTAGTCCCTATGGGAACATCAAAACAGACTCGTTGTTTAAGCAGAATCTAAGTCTCTGTTCTATAGCAATTTGCTATGTGTAGAACTAATATAACTTAGAATAATAACTTGCATTTAGCAATCTATCTAATGTTATGTAATGTAATATTACATCAGTCTGGTTGTTTGAGTAGTATTAAATTCTCTAGTCTATAACCTATCCGCTGTATGTAGAACTAATACAACTTAGAATATTAACTCGTATATATGTAATATATCTTATGTGTGGGAACATGAGATTCAATCCCCAACCATAAGAATAAGGGGTTAATAGCATGAATGGGATTGAACTACTCACTATTCTATTTGGTGTAGAAATATTGGATTTTTGGCTCCATATCTGTAAAGTGTTAATAAAGACATATAACCCCATAATTTTGAATTACCTACCCCCATATTTTTATTGGGCTAAGTAACATGTAGCCGTATAAAACCTCTATAATACAAAGGTCAGCAACAGTATTTTCAGTGTATTCCCCTGATTGGTCATCTAGTACTATATGGAGGGGTGTTTAAATAATTAGTAATTGTGAGTATAGATAATATATAAAATGTTTAGAACTCATATATTGTGTTTTTGTAGAAGGTGTAATCTGTCAAGGTTAATTGCATTACATGTCAATTTTATCTGGTATAACAATTCCTTATTAGATTAGAGAGGTTAGTATAGCTCTAAATTCACTCTTGCTGTAATGAGAATATTTATCATTTAATCACTCTAGATGAATATTCTATATGTATAACAAATGGTACCAATAAGTAACAAATTGATTAGCTACACAGAGTATATACACTACCGACACACTTTATTGAAGTGTGGTCGGTACCGCAAGCCGGGAAATCTCCCGGCTTGCTAGTGGCCGCCCCTCGGCGTGCCGCGCGTCATAGACGCGCGGTCACGCGTCATCGGGAGCGTGCGCCCCCTGCACGCGTGTCCAGGGGCTCCCCGAGGGAGCCCTGGTGTCCCGCGATCGCGGGACAGCGGCAGGGGGTTCCGGGGGACCCGGCGGACCCGGCAGCGGTAGGGAGAGCGCCCCGATCGGAGGGCGCTCTTCCGCTGCTTCGGCGCGCGCCCGTCACACTCGGGCGCGCGCCAGGCTACTGCTGCGGCACAGAACGGGCAAATGCTCGAATAAACTGTGCCGCAGCAGTATTAAAACCATAAGGCCAATGTATTTTGGTTAATTTTTTAATTATTTGATTTTTTAATTAATTATATGCATGATGGAGGAGGGTATATAACCCCAGAGGAGGGAGAGAGAGCATAATCAGCCCCTGACGAAGCCTAACGGAGAAACGCGTAGGGCGTGGTTTACATTGAACGTAGTAGACTCATTAGAAGCAGCAGACAGCAGCAAGGAGGTGCCGGTGGCCGCCTGTCCCATTATTTGCCTGCAGGGAGATCGGCAGCGCAGAGGATCGAGGCCCTGCTCCCACAGCCTACCAGACGAACTCTCGCGAGAGTGAGAGACGTCACCGCGCCGTCACGTGGTACGGAGCGTCCCCATGAGCCGTGGGTGAGCATAGGAATACTGAGGACTCTTCGTGGGAATACAATAACAACACACAGAGTGCCACTGCGGACTGCACATATATCAAAGTACCGTGAGTACTATGTATACATTAGGTGCAGCGAAAAAGACCTAATTAGGTTGGGAAAAACGGAGAGAGACACTCATTTAGAGACTGTGTGGAGCAATAGAGACACCCAATGTGTTTGCTATATATAACCAGGAGCATTTCCCCTGTGGTTATTAATCTATATACCAAGGACTGTTGAAGAAATCTGCAAAGGGCTACTATCCTTTTTCTATTGAGTGTGAGATGCTCAGAATTCTCAAAAGTTTTATGTTATCTCACAGAATGTGAGTGTTTTACTTATAGTTATTTTTATTAACAATTTTAATAAACTGTGTTACACTATTTTCACTTTATCTCTCTTTCTGCATGTTAATCTATGCTGGAGATCATAACTGCTGTGGATGCCCAGCTGTTCCAGATCCATCACATAATTGTTCCAGATCCCAGAGTGGATGCAAGGCTTGATTTTATCCTATACGCTGTAAGTGCATATTATACCTTCTGGCGGTTTATTTTGTCTGAACATACTACCCTATGTTTGTTTTTTCTTGTCTCCATTTGCGCCTAGGTCATTCTTTGTGCACATTTCGTTACCAGCCCGTGGAGCGGTAGACCTTTTGGCTGCATATTGAGTCAGGGATAGTTAGACTGCAAGGGTATATATCCTCCATGATATGTGGTAATTATTTCATTTTCTAATTTCAGTGTGGTTGCGCTTATTGTATTTCTGTTTTTCATATTGTATTGGTTCCACAAACATATAGCAGCACCACAGAGTTTTTAAAAATGGCCACAGAAACCAAGTCAGATTCTATTTTCTTTATGAGGAATAATAGAGTGGTAGATATTGATATAATCTTTTCAGACGATATAAGGTTAGAGAGCACAACAGGCGATTAAGAAGACCTAGAGTCAATCTTTCTTAAATTGGAACAAATTCTAATTAAGGAGACTAAAACCATTTGGGATGTGAGATCATTGGAGCATTACATTGCGACCAATAGGATCCCAAGAGGTCTTAGGAACTTTAAAGATCCGACATCAGATCAAGATAATATAGAGTTTATGAATGAATGGAACAAAATCTTAGATCAGGCCTCTATGGAATTAATGAAATTTTTAATTATACATAGAAACAAGAGTTTAGCTAAATTTGAAGAAGATATTAAAATAATTGAAAACAAATTAGGTACCATTACCCAGGACTCCAAATACAAAGAAATAGAAAGGAAAGTTAAACTACGGGTTGATAAAAATGAAAGAGATACTAAATTACGCAAACAAAGGAAAGCAAGGAGGGATAAAGAAGATTACCAGAATAATTGTTATAGAACCTGGAAACAAAATAATAAAAAAGATATAACGACAGATCCCAAAGATTCAAAACCGGTTACTAGCCAAATGGGTCATCAAAATGTAAGCAATAGTCAATATCATGCACCTAAAACTAATTCCCATTATAAGAAAGATAATTATTATAGGGGGGATAATAGAGGCAGACATTGGCAGGATAGAGATAGACGAGGTTCAGGGGAATATAGATACAGGAAACAGAGTTGGAAAGGGAATTATAATAATAATAAAAAACAGGCTCCCCAAAATACTAGTTATAGAGAAAAAGATATAGAGGAGGTATTTAGAGAGGTTGAGTATCCGTCAACATCAGCAGAATCAAGGTCTTTTTTAGAGAAAAGACAGGAGAAGGACAAACCAGGAAGGGGGGGGGGAAGTAGTAACCCAGACGAATCACAAACCGTCAACACCCCGCAAAAGAAAGATAGAAAGCCCACTAAGCGAGGAACTAGAGGAGGGGTTAAAGCCACCTAAAAAAACAGCACCTTAGAGACACACAATTTAGGGATTTTTAATCTAAGTAATGTAGTATTGACTTCTGATCAGACACGTGTACTAAGCAAAGGGATGGCTTTTGCTCCTAGCAGTAGAATTAATTCCTTTAATACATATATTGACATTAGTAAGTTTGCCAGGAATCTAACTTTAAAAAAGTACTTCATGAAGCAAAATGTTACACATGAAGTGACAAATGAAGGTGTCACAACATGTGAAAGATTTAAACATAATACATGTAAGAAGAAATCATTGTTCTACCCAAGTTATTTAAGGGGAGGACATATTGACACCTTCAGTAAATTAGTTCAGGAGGATGTAGAAAAATTGGACAATAAGAAGAATCAAGGGCCCAGAAAGAATATGACAAAAAAGGAACTTGATGCAGTGCAAGAACTAATGGGGAGGGACGACATTGTAATCAAGTCAGCAGACAAAGGTGGAGGGGTGGTTATCCTCAACAGACATGATTATGATTTGGAGTCATTTAGATTATTGGAAGACTCTGTAACATATAAACCATTACTAAATAATCCTACTGAGAAATTCCAAATTAAATTATTGGAATTGCTCAACAGGGGCCTCAAAGATGGCATATTAAATAAAGCAGAGTGGGAATTTTTATACAATGAATCACCAAGAATCCCCATTTTCTATTATTTGCCGAAACTGCATAAGGAAAGGTCGTCCCATTGTGTCCGGAATCAAAGCCCTTACTTCAAATCTTTCAGGTTATATAGACCAGTTCCTGAAAGAACCAGTGGGTAAACTTAGATCCTACCTAAAGGACACAATTCAGGTGCTAAACATTCTGAGGGAGATTGAATGGAAAGACAGCTACACACTTGTGACATGTGATGTGTGTTCTCTCTACACAGTGATTGATCACACACAGGGGTGTGCAGCTGTCCAAGAAAATCTGATTAAGGACAATAGCCTAGAATCAGATCAAATAGAATTCATTGTTGACTGCATCAAACATATTCTGGGCCACAATTATTTTTGGCACAATGAAAAATTCTTCTTGCAAGTGAGGGGTACCGCTATGGGTACCAGGTTTGCCCCAAATTACGCCAATATTTTTATGGGTAAGTGGGAGGACGAATCCATCTGGTCCAACCACGAATTTGGGGCAAACCTGGTATCATGGCATCGCTATATAGATGACATCCTCCTGATCTGGGAGGGAAGTACGGAGAAATTGGATACATTCCTGGCAGGATTAAATGATAATCCATATAATTTGAAGTTTACTACAAAGTACAGTAAGAACCAGATTGAGTTTTTAGATTTACTCATATATATTGAGGAGGGCCAGATTGAGACAAAAACTTTTATTAAAAGTGTGGACACCAACAACTTCTTGTTAGGTGATAGTGGACACTCTGAAAAATGGATTAACAATATCCCACTGGGACAGATGCAAAGACTCAAACGCAACTGTACCCAGAAACATGTTTTTGATGAACAAGCCAAAGATCTAATGACAAAATTTGCAGATAGAAATTATAATAAAGAAATAGTAGAAGATGCGTACAGAAAGGTATCCCTAATGGATAGGACAGAGCTAATCAAATATAAAACTAAGGACACTAGAAGGGGAGAGGAGGGTAAAATATCAGTCCCCTTTGTAACCAAGTACAGTAATGCAGCTAGAGATATTAGGAAAATTATCCATAAACATTGGGGAATCTTACATAAGGACCCAATGTTACAACAAATACTGCCATTAAGACCAGAAATTATTTTTACAAAGGCAACTAATCTAAAACAAAGATTAGCACCTAACTGTTTGAAAAAAGATAACCAAAGACCAGTTACGATTACAACTGGGTTCTTTATGTGTCAATCATGTAAAGGTTGTAAACTACATCCTAACTCCCAAAAAAGCTTCAAAACAATAAAATCAGAAGCTTCTCAAATCAATTATGTAATAAAGGACATGATTGATTGTAATACAAGCAACGTGGTATATTTGTTGCAATGTCCGTGCAATAAACAATATATTGGGAGGACAACAAGGAAACTCAAAATACGCATTGCAGAACATGTAAGAAATATTGAGAAGGGCCTATTACAGCATAGTGTATCCAAGCATTTCAAAGAATTTCATGGCCAAGACCCAAAAGGCCTGAAATTTGTGGGCATCGAGAAAGTTAGACCAAGTTGGAGAGGAAGGAATCCGATAATAAAAATATCTAGACAGGAGACATACTGGATTTATGCCCTCAAAACATTAGCCCCACTTGGTCTTAACATCGATATAGATCTGGGATCTTTTTTGAGGGATTAGGTTCCATCTATGATCTGTATGGTTATAAACTATTTAGTTACATCATCTGTGTTAACATGTGACTGAAGAATATGATGAACACTATAGGATTTCATTATAAGTAAATTGCTATTTGGGTTATCCGTATATGTTATATGAAATGGCTCTCCCTAAAACAAACAAAAAAAAATTCTGCAATAGCGTACGCGAGAATTTGTAGCATACGACTAATTTCCAATGTTTGAATAACTATTTTTAATTTTCTGTTCTTTACCACTGTTAAAAATTGTCCTTTACTATTATTAGGTATGTATATTATGAGAAACATGTAGTGCCATTAAGAAGTGTTAATTTATACACATAAAACTGTCACAATGTAGTCCCTATGGGAACATCAAAACAGACTCGTTGTTTAAGCAGAATCTAAGTCTCTGTTCTATAGCAATTTGCTATGTGTAGAACTAATATAACTTAGAATAATAACTTGCATTTAGCAATCTATCTAATGTTATGTTATGTAATATTACATCAGTCTGGTTGTTTGAGTAGTATTAAATTCTCTAGTCTATAACCTATCCGCTGTATGTAGAACTAATACAACTTAGAATATTAACTCGTATATACTGCACCGACACACTTTATTCGAGCAAATACCCAGTATGTACCTGGCAGATACCTGGAATGCGCCGCTCCTCACCTCAGACAAGCCCCGTTGCGTTTGCCTTCCCAGCCTGGGTTCATGCCTGGCTGACGGGCGGCTGATCTGTTAAATGATAATGATTAGGATTTAATAGGCTGCAATGCTTCGCGTGTCTACCAGATGGCATAAATTCATGAATTGTAATGCAGTATATATATATATACTGTGCAGTATTGCAGCCAGCGGGAATAAAATGCTTCAATCCCTGCCTGGAAAATAACCCAATACACTCGGGCAGAAAACAGTCACAAACCTCAATATACCCGGGTATACCCGAATTCGTGGGACTAGCCGAGCTCGAATAAAGTGTGTCGCCAGTGTATGTAATATATCTTATGTGTGGGAACATGAGATTCAATCCCCAACCATAAGAATAAGGGGTTAATAGCATGAATGGGATTGAACTACTCACTATTCTATTTGGTGTAGAAATATTGGATTTTTGGCTCCATATCTGTAAAGTGTTAATAAAGACATATAACCCCATAATTTTGAATTACCTACCCCCATATTTTTATTGGGCTAAGTAACATGTAGCCGTATAAAACCTCTATAATACAAAGGTCAGCAACAGTATTTTCAGTGTATTCCCCTGATTGGTCATCTAGTACTATATGGAGGGGTGTTTAAATAATTAGTAATTGTGAGTATAGATAATATATAAAATGTTTAGAACTCATATATTGTGTTTTTGTAGAAGGTGTAATCTGTCAAGGTTAATTGCATTACATGTCAATTTTATCTGGTATAACAATTCCTTATTAGATTAGAGAGGTTAGTATAGCTCTAAATTCACTCTTGCTGTAATGAGAATATTTATCATTTAATCACTCTAGATGAATATTCTATATGTATAACAAATGGTACCAATAAGTAACAAATTGATTAGCTACACAGAGTATATATTAAAACCATAAGGCCAATGTATTTTGGATAATTTTTTAATTATTTGATTTTTTAATTAATTATGTGCATGATGGAGGAGGGTATATAACCCCAGATGAGGGAGAGAGAGCATAATCAGCCCCTGACGAAGCCTAACGGAGAAACGCGTAGGGCGTGGTTTACATTGAACGTTGTAGACTCATTAGAAGCAGCAGACAGCAGCAAGGAGGTGCCGGTGGCCGCCTGTCCCATTATTTGCCTGCAGGGAGATCGGCAGCGCAGAGGATCGAGGCCCTGCTCCCACAGCCTACCGGACGAACTCTCGCGAGAGTGAGTGACATCACCGCGCCGTCACGTGGTACGGAGCGTCCCCATGAGCCGTGGGTGAGCATAGGAATACTGAGGAATCTTCGTGGGAATACAATAACAACACACAGAGTGCCACTGCGGACTGCACATATATCAAAGTACCGTGAGTACTATGTATACATTAGGTGCAGCGAAAAAGACCTAATTAGGTTGGGAAAAACGGAGAGAGACACTCATTTAGAGACTGTGTGCAGCAATAGAGACACCCAGTGTGTTTGCTATATATAACCAGGAGCATTTCCCCTGTGGTTATTAATCTATATACCAAGGACTGTTGAAGAAATCTGCAAAGGGCTACTATCCTTTTTCTATTGAGTGTGAGATGCTCAGAATTCTCAAAAGTTTTATGTTATCTCACAGAATGGAAGAGCACAAAATACTTGCAAGAGCAAGCAAAAGAACCCCTTTTAAACAAGCACTCATAAAGTGAAAAAATGTATTTAAAATAACTAAACCTTTAATAAATGCTAATGGGTAACAGTGAACACAAAACACTTAAAAAACAAATTAAACAGCTAATTCCCAGTCCTTAAACCAAGGCTGGTTGACATGTGAATCTAGGGATTGGTAGTTACCTGGCAAAAGCAGAATAGATGTTTAGCTGATGCCTCGGTGTGGTATGTGGCTGTAAAAATAATTATATGTCTATCACGGACAGAACGAACCAGACATATAAATTCATACCTACACTGACTAAATTGATTCAAAGAGTGTGTTAGTGCTAATGCATTAATATACTTAATGTATATGAATCAACCAAAATATATATATAAAAGTACCCTAGAAACGGCGCGTAAATATAACATAGATTAAAAAAGCTACTATGTAGCTAGATTGAAGCTGAGAATGAAAATGTGTAGTGTATTGAAAGTATCAGCATATCACTTTACACATTATCTGTTTGTAGTCAAATACCTCAGCGTATATAGGAGTTCTCACAGAGATAAATCTTAGACTAGTGAGAAACTTCCCACGGACTTCCGTGGAAACAGCACAGTATAATAGGACAGAGTTGTATAAGTAATAATTGATATAAAGTGCAATAGTTCATATGTCCACTGTGTGCAAGAATATAGTTTGCAGATCAGATCTAAATATTCAGATGTATATATTGTAGCACTAGAAAAAATCTAGGCACCTCCCACCCGGTGTGGTGTATTCATGAACACCACCAGACTTTATGTTATCCGGGTGAGGAAGAGGTTAAACTTAGTATATCACTGGAGTACTCTGTGTACCTTCCACCCGGTGTGGTGTATTTGTGAACACCACCGGACCTTTAAATAGCCGGGTAAGGAAGGGGTTAATATAGGATTATAAGCTAAACCCCATATGTGTATACTAGATCCTCGTAATATATCATATACCATATACAATTCTAGTCAGTTGTGGTGTATTGATAAACACCACCAAACATATTGATGACAGGTCTGATGGTGTTATTAGCGCAAACCCCCTATTCAAATAGGTATAGTCAGTTATACATGCGATCGTAGTTATTCTAAGTTGGAGCACAAAGCACACAATATATTCTCAATGTGTGCCAGGCATAAGTTGCAGGGACACCACCCGGCGTGGTGTATTAATGAACACCACCGGACATTAGTTAGCCGGGTGGGGGGAAGTCCCTATGGGGGTAGAAAAGCGCCGATACAGCTCACCCTTGCAGGAGTAATTTTAGAGCTGCATCCGACACTGCACTGGTATGCGCAGACGTCACGGAAGTGCGTCCTCCACCGACAGCTGTTTCGCGTCGCTCTGACGCTTCCTCAAGGTGGTCCAGAATGTGAGTGTTTTATTTATAGTTATTTTTATTAACAATTTTAATAAACTGTGTTACACTATTTGCACTTTATTTCTCTTCCTGCATGTTAATCTATGCTGGAGATCATAACTGCTGTGGATGCCCAGCTGTTCCAGATCCATCACATAATTGTTCCAGATCCCAGAGTGGATGCAAGGCTTGATTTTATCCTATACGCTGTAAGTGCATATTATACCTTCTGGCGGTTTATTTTGTCTAAACATACTACCCTATGTTTGTTTTTTCTTGTCTCCATTTGCGCCTAGGTCATTCTTTGTGCACATTTCGTTACCAGCCCGTGGAGCGGTAGACCTTTTGCTGCATATTGACTCAGGGATAGTTAGACTGTAAGGGTATATACCCTCCATGATATGTGGTAATTATTTCATTTTCTAATTTCAGTGTGGTTGCGCTTATTGTATTTCTGATTTTTGAAATATATATATATATATATATATATCAACAATCCCTATACATATATATCAACAATCCCTATACATATATATAAGTATATATATATATACACACACACACACACACACACACACACACACACACACACACACACACACACACACACACACACACACACACACACACACACACACACACACACACACACACACACACACACACACACACACACACATATATATACAGTATATACACACACATGATGAACCAATATACAAATAAATGTAGAAGGGTTATTAAAATCATATTGTATTACAAATAACACTTCTCCATACAGACACACTACATTACAATGAATTTCCTTTAATAATCCTAACTGATCTTACAATCTAAATCATCAAATGACAAAGAAAAACCTCACATTCCAATCAATACATTGCATTTACATTGTATTTATGATGCATAAAATCTATGCACCATATACGTTCTGCAAATGAATGTGAACAATATCATTGCAAGCAAAATACAGATAACTCCAAACAAGTCAACTATTTTAAGCAATCAAGTAAACAAAAATCAAAATATAAGTACCAACCAGAATACAAAATTTAAAACCAACGCTAACCCTTACAATACAAGGATTACATCTATCTAATTGTAAAAAACATTATACTGTACACACATTGAAGCATTGCAATAAACAACATACAGTACAGTACATCCCCTGTATCTCCCTGCCTTGAGTGTAATCTGTGTAAAGCCCCCTCCCCCCTAATGTTTCTGTTAAATCTCTCTGCCTTGAGTGTAATCTGTTTAAAGCCCCCTCCCCCTAATGTTTCTGTTAAATCTCTCTGCCTGTGTTGCCGTGAGTGCAGTTTATGTAAATGTAGGGAGGGGGAGTGGGTTATAACCCCACCTCCTTGACTGTGATCTGTGTAAAGCCCCCTCCCCCTAATGTTTCTGTTAAATCTCCCTGCCTGTGTTGCTGTGAGTGCAGTGTATGTAAATGTGGGGAGGGGGGGGGAACCCGATGTGCATACTGTGAGGTCTAACCACCCTCACCCCCTACCCACATACCATTACCCCCCCCATCCTGGCCATGGCCCCTCTGCTTCTAAAAAACAGACACAAAAATTAAAACATCCAAAGTAATGTCCCCTAACCCCTTAATCACCATAGCGGTTATTAACCGCTACAGTCATTAAGGGGTTAACCCACCCTCACCCACCACTCGGGACGCCTACATACCCTCCCACACTAACACCCACCCCGTGAGACCTAACCCCCCTCACCCACTACCCACAAGGGAGGCCTACCCACATACCCTCCCCCCCACCCCCAGTACCCACAATAAAAACAACACAGTGACCCACAATAAACATCATTCTATTTATTAAATACATTACCCACCCCCTGTGCCCCCCCATAAATACATGATTTATTATTTTACATACAGAGTTCATAAAGCAGCCCCATGCGACTCCCCGGTGGGCTGGCGGGGCACCTGGACAGACCTACAGGGTACCAGCAGCCATTTTTAAACAGGTTCTGGAGGCCTGCTGGTGGGTCCCGCCAGCACCATGGCCCCCAGGTGGTCTCCTTGGGTCACCGTGGGCCACAATTGGGTCCCCACGGTAGGCCCAAGGATGTCTGGGGGAAAAAGGATGTGACGTACTACAGCCAATCAGAGTGGGGATGGAGTTCCCACGCTCTGATTGGCTCTAGTACCATATGACAAGCTTTCAATGACGTCACATCCTTTTCCCCCCCAAGCCTCTGTCACATGGTATACTAGAGCCAATCAGAGTAGGGATGGAGTTCCCACACTCTGATTGGCTACCATACCATGTGAGGGCGGCCATGTGTCTTTTCATGACGTCATCTTAAAGGCAATTGAAGCAAAGCCATTCTGATTGGCTGTGCTTTCATTGCCTTTAAATGACGTCATCATTTTTATTTTTATCGGCCAAAACACATGGTTTTCACGTGGGAACCATGTGACGAAAATGTGACGTCAAAGGCCTTTAAAAGCCTATGTCGTCTCATTTTGAAGCCAGATGCCGCGGAGGAAGGACTTCCGGAGAAGAAAGAAGGCCAGGGCGTGGCCGAAGATGGAAAGAAGACCCCGCCCCGCCCAGAAAAAGATAGAAGAAAGAAGAATGCAGATGAAGATAAAGATGGATTACAAATAGAAGACCCTTGGATTGATTTGGATTTTTAGTTTAATGTTTATTTTTTTATGGTTTTTTATTTTATGGGTTCCTGTGCCTGGTGGATTGGTTCATGAGTAAGCTGCGCAACGGGAGTTGGTGGGGGCAAGTAATGGTAAGTGAACTGAAGAAATGTATTTTATTTAACTTGTTAATTTTTTTAAAAGCTTTTTTAACATGTGTATTTTTTTTTTGTTGTATATCATTTCTTGCCACTGTACAGTATGTATATATGTATATATGTCTAGAGAGATATATACATACAGGGTAAGAAATGATGTTGTTTTAAAAGCTTTCTTTCATGTGTTTTAAATTAATTTGTCTATGCTGCTATGCTTTATTGTGTGTTTAAAGTATTTTAAAATTAGATAGATGTAATTGTTGATATTGTATAGTGTGTTTGAGGGAGGTCAGGGCTAGCCTTGGTTTTAAAGTTTGTATTCTGGTTGGTACTTACAGTATATTGTTTCACATTCTGAATTGTTCTGTTCGAGGCGTGAATTAGTTAATTGTTCCATTGTTCGGGATGGACTGTCAATTGTTTAGGGATGTAAATAATGATTGCTAATTGATTTTTGTTTACTTGATTGGTTAAAATAGTTGACTTGTTTGGAAGTGTTTGTATTTTGCTTGCAATGATATTGTTAACATTCATTTGCAGAATGTATATGTGCATAGATTTTATGCATCATTTATACAATGTAAATGCAATGTATTGATTGGAATGTGAGGTGTTTCATTGGCATTTGATGATTTAGATTGTAAGATCAGTTAGGATTATTAAAGGAAATTCATTGTAATGTAGTGTGTCTGTATGGAGAAGTGTTATTTGAAGGACAGTATGGTTTTGATAACCCTTCTACATTTATTTGTATATTGGTTCATCATGTGTGTGTATATACTGTATATATATATATATATATATATATATATATATATATATATATATATATATATATATATATATATATATATATATATATACAGTGGTTGACAAATCACCAAAAAATCTACTCGCCACACAAAAAAATCTACTCGCCACCTAGTACCAAACATGTGCTGCTTGGGCCAATATTTACTCGCCCGGGGGTTAAATCCACTCGCCAGGGGCGTGCAAATGTATAGGTTTGTCGAAAACTGTATATATATATATATATATATATATATATATATCTGTGTATATATATATATCTCTGTGTATATATATATATATATATATATATACAGTGTTCGACAAACCTATACATTTGCTCGCCCCGGGCGAGTGGATTTAACCCCCGGGCGAGTAAATATTGGCCCAAGCAGCACACGTTTGGTACTAGGTGGCGAGTAGATTTTTTTGTGTGGCGAGTAGATTTTTTTGTGATTTGTCAACCACTGTATAAATATATATATATATATATATATATATATATATATATATATATCTGTGTGTATATATATATACTGTATATATAGTTGCATGATGAAGCCACTGTACAAATTCATGGGTGAAGGGTGGGTATCGGGCTAGTGTGGCTTAACCCCTTAATTACCTTTGCGGTTATTATCTGATAAGGTGTTTAAGGGGTTAATTGATATCTGAATGTAATTGCAATGTATTGGCTTTTTATTGGCTATATATTTTGTGGGCAAGACAAGGATGTTGCTGGCGACGGACACTTCGTATTGATGAGGTCAGTAGTACTTTATTTATTTTAATATGCTAGTTAATGTTTTTAATAATGGGCAATTAATCTATTATCCATATCTGTATAATAGTTATTTTGCACATTATTGTACTGTAGGTGTTGGGGGGGGGGTGTATGTATTGAATGTATAGGCCAGGTTTATTTTTTTACATTCAGGGTTTGTTCGGTGGTTCTGCGTGGGACATCTGGAGACCACCTGTGGTTTCCTCGGGTATCCCACGGGTATCAGGCTGGTGGTTCCATGGGTGACACATGCGGGGTTGAAGCGGTGGCCTCACATCTGTGGGGGCACCGCCGACCCGTAGTCTGCGGGGATGAAGCTGTGTGGTCCCACTTCTGTGGGGGCACCGCCGACCCGTAGGTGCGGGGATGATGATGTGTGGTCCCACTTCTGTGGGGGCACCGCGGACCCGTAGTGAGCACTCGTGAGTTCCCCAGACCCCCGTGGGAACAACCCGAGGCCCCGCAGACACCTGTGGGTCTGACCCGGGGCTCCCAGACATCCTTGGGCCTACTGTGGGGACCCAATTGTGGCCCACGGTGACCCAAGGAGACCACCTGGGGGCCATGGTGCTGGCGGGACCCACCAGCAGGCCTCCAGAACCTGTTTAAAAAGGGCTGCTGGTACCCTGTAGGTCTGTCCAGGTGCCCCGCCAGCCCACCGGGGACTCGCGTGGCGCTGCGTTATGAACCCTGTATGTAAAATAATAAATCATGTATTTATGGGGGGGCACAGGGGGTGGGTAATGTATTTAATAAATAGAATGATGTTTATTGTGGGTCACTGTGTTGTTTTTATTGTGGGTACTGGTGTGGGGAGGGGTTATGTGGGTAGGCCTCCCTTGTGGGTAGTGGGTGAGGGGGGTTAGGTCTCACGGGGTGGGGGTTAGTGTGGGAGGGTATGTAGGCATCCCAAGTGGTGGGTGAGGGTGGGTTAACCCCTTAATGACTGTAGTGGTTAATAACCGCTATGGTGATTAAGGGGTTAGGGGACATTACTTTGGATGTTTTAATTTTTGTGTCTGTTTTGCAGAAGCAGAGGGGCCATGGCCAGGATGGGGGGGGGGGGGGGTAACGGTATGTAGGTTTTTCTTTGTCATTTGATGATTTAGATTGTAAGATCAGTTAGGATTATTAAAGGAAATTCATTGTAATGTAGTATGTCTGTATGGAGAAGTGTTATTTGTAGAACAGTATGATTTTGATAACCCTTCTACATTTATTTGTATATTGGTTCATCATGTGTGTGTATATATTGTATATATATATATATATATATATATATATATATATATATATATATAATCAAAGGCTCCTTACCAGGCAGACCAGAGAATCCAGGGAATCCAAAGCAGGCACAGCAAGGAAGAGACAGCACACTTGTTAGCAAAAAGAATTGTATTAGTGAAGCAGGCACAAAACACCAACGTTTCGGTCCTAAAAACAGGACCTTTATCAAGGGAGTGCTTACCACAGATAGACCATAACCACCAATATATACCCATAACTAACTACCTTAATTAAAGACAAA
Organism: Ascaphus truei; assembly: GCF_040206685.1. Taxonomy (NCBI): domain Eukaryota; kingdom Metazoa; phylum Chordata; class Amphibia; order Anura; family Ascaphidae; genus Ascaphus; species Ascaphus truei. Next base: position 271,775,297 of record NC_134483.1, read on the forward strand.
ATTGCACACACCTGTGTAACTGCAACCTCCTCCGGTGAGGAACAGATGACATCATCACCTGGCGTCTATCTCATGTGCTCACTGCAGTAAGGAGCATCATGGGTAATTAGGGAAACTATGGGAGACCCCCCTCAGTCACAGGAACGGGCTCTACTGTGCATGTGTAGTGCTCAAGTACTGGGTTGCCTAGCAATGACAGGCAACAGGAAGGAGGAAGGAATGAGCAGTGAAGGGAGGGGGGCGGGCCAGAGTGCTCCGTGACAGCAGCTGCAGAGCGCATGGAAGTAGAGGCTGCAGGCAGAAACACATGTATACAATAAAAATGCCACAAACACCACTAAAGTGTATACATACCAGCTGGGCAAAGGGACAGCAGGGAGAAGGGGAAAGGGGGGTGTGTGTAGGGAGGGGGGGGGGAAGGGGTGGGGATGGCAACAGGGGGAAAGGGGGAAGAGGGTGGTTGGAAGCAGGGATAGGAAGACATGGTTAGAAATAAGTAACATGTCAGAGATGCATCTAGGTCAAAGCCGTGTAGGTCCATAATGAGGACAGTGCCAAAAAGTCACAAGTCAGGGAAACTGAAATGAGCAAAAAGGCAGAAAGGAGGAGGTCTAATCATCCAGCATCATGATCATAACAGTGGGGGGAAGAGGGGGGGGGGGGACACTGGAGATAGCATGTAGCAATAATGACATTATACAATACAGCCATTATTAAATAGACCTCTACTTCCATGCGCTCTGCAGCTGCTGTCACGGAGCACTCTGGCCCGCCCCCCTCCCTTCACTGCTCATTCCTTCCTCCTTCCTGTTGCCTGTCATTGCTAGGCAACCCAGTACTTGAGCACTACACATGCACAGTAGAGCCCGTTCCTGTGACTGAGGGGGGTCTCCCATAGTTTCCCTAATTACCCATGATGCTCCTTACTGCAGTGAGCACATGAGATAGACGCCAGGTGATGATGTCATCTGTTCCTCACCGGAGGAGGTTGCAGTTACACAGGTGTGTGCAATTTTGTCTTTAATTAAGGTAGTTAGTTATGGGTATATATTGGTGGTTATGGTCTATCTGTGGTAAGCACTCCCTTGATAAAGGTCCTGTTTTTAGGACCGAAACGTTGGTGTTTTGTGCCTGCTTCACTAATACAATTCTTTTTGCTAACAAGTGTGCTGTCTCTTCCTTGCTGTGCCTGCTTTGGATTCCCTGGATTCTCTGGTCTGCCTGGTAAGGAGCCTTTGATTGTATTCATTCATATGGGACTAAGCACCTGTCCTCATCTGTATTTGTGTGCCATCTGCTCTGTTACCTATATATATATATATATATATATATATATATATACATACATACATACATACATACATACATATATATATATATATATATATATATATGTATATATATATGTATATATATATATGTATAGGGATTGTTGATATATATATATATATATATATATATATATATATATGTATATATATATATATATATATATTTGTTTATCTTCATGTATTTATTTATTTATTTAGATTTATTTATTAATTGTGGGGCTGCTGTGCGTGATTTTTTTTATTGTGGGTAGCGGGGGTGGGTGAAGGGGGTATTTGGCCCTTGGTGTGAGTTTAGGACTTGCGGGGGGGGTAGCGGGTGCACTTAACCCCTTCACGACCGTAGCAGTTAATACCGCTACGGTCGTGAAGGGGTTAAGTGCACCCGCTATCCGAGTGCCCATAGCGGTCCCGGTTCTCTGGAGGTGTGTGCCATTTCCAAACGTGAAGTAGTTATGGGTCAGAATACATTCGATGCGTTTAGTCACTGTCTCTGTGAGTGGCTCTGCGGTAACAGAGAGTATCTGCAGGCTGAAATCCCATCTTTGTGGGGGATGTTTGTGTAACATGATTCTACAGATGCAGCAGCCGTTATTCGAACAAATCAAGGCACCATTTTCGTGTGCTCTGCTGTACACCATGCGGCATTAGCCGCCAATTGCCCCAGCACATGTGTTTATCACGGTTGCTTTGTTTGAATTTCATGGATTGTGTGCAATAAAATGCAATGAAATTAATTAATTGCAATGTGTACAGTACTGTGCTACTGTGTCAATTTCAGGTGTTTAAAAGCCAGAACACTAAATGCCATTTTATGCACTTGCCTGCATTCACGTCTTAAGGCGATACGGTTGGAAGAAATCCTGCGGCAGGACATGGGTATTCCGAGGTATATACCGTGTGAAGTGTTTCAATAACGGATGCTGCATCTGTACATCCATGGTTGCTAGTAGTGTTCCTGTTGGGAGGGGGCCTGTAACAGGTACTTATCCCTGTTAAGAATCTTGCCTCTAATCCAGCAGTGTGCTGGTTAATTGCACACCTGCAATCAACCACCCCACCTGTCTAATCAGAACGCTGTCAGAAAAAGCCTGTTCTGAGATACAGGAAGGGAGGATTCCTGAGCTCACAATTAGAGCTGACCCAGGAAAGGCAGACAGAAGATTCCTGAGTCTCACAATTGAGGGTTGAACCAAGGAAGGACAGATGTCTTGAGCTGCAAGCAGGCTGATAGCAAGACAAGGGGACCAGACCTCTACACCTGGACAGACATTGCCTTAGCACACAAAGGTGCTGACCCAGGAGACCAGAGATGCTTCCCCTACAGCTACAAGAGACAGATAAGACTTTCTTTTGGGACTGTTATATATCTAAATAAATGTATATATTGTGACAAACGGCTTACTCCGGGGCTCCGCTGTCTGTCCGGGACTGTTAGAACACGGTCTTTTAGGGTAGGTTAAATGACGATATATATGGAATTTATCACCATACCCTGGTTTCTGTCACAATATATTTGGGGCTAGTAATTAGCTTAGCTAACCACCAGTTAGAGAGGGCTGGACTACATGTGTAGATATTCTCCAAAGTGGAGTAGGTTTTCTTTGCTTCATTTAAATATTTTGCTGTGTTAAAGGGACAGGCGCAATAAAGCCTAATTTTAGTTTCACTTTAAATGGTCTAACTTGCGTACCTCTGAACACGTCTCTTACAGGGCCAATGGCATTAAGTTTGTTTAGCAGATCGGTGGTGTCCTGGATATAGCTGACAAGTGGTTTTAGAATGCATTCCACCCCGCCAGAAATATTCTCAGTCAGTGTATGATAAGGGGGGTGGCGGGGGGCGATAGACAGCACTCTGACTCGAATAATAAGTGGGGTTGCAGGGTTCACGGAACTTAAGGGGACCCTTATTCCCCTCTAAGAACTAACCTACCTATGGAAGGACCAGCACTCACTGTCTGTTGGCTTAATGATCTACTGAATGCATATGAAGTGAAGATAAATAAATTTAATAACACTATAAACAAACCGGAATAAAGCAATTGTATATGCAAAAACAATAAAGTGTCACCATGGAGAAAAAATGTCTCAAAGTGAGGGAAGGAGGGGAAAGAAGGAGACGGGAAAAAAAACACATTTTTGTTGGATCCTTCTGCAGTTTGGTGTAATACTGTCTGTCGATGTGTTTGTCAATACAGATAGACACACAGACAGACATGCAGACAAACACTTACTTTGGGCCTGCCTCGCTCCTGCACTGTCCTGGGTTTCTGCTCCCCAGCTGCTGCCTCTCTCCCTCACTGGGTTGCCGGTAGCTGCAGGGGGTCAGGCCAGTGCTGGTCGGGACGCTTGTTCCCTCTGGGCATATCCCCAGCTGTTGGCATGCATCGTGCACTGTCCCACGCCGTGCCTCTCTGATATTGGCGTCCCCTCCTTTCCCCCTCCACATCTACCGGCAACCCAGTGAGGGAGCGACAACCTGCGGACAGAGGAGAGATGCATGTTGGTGCTGAAGGATTCGTATATTCAGTAAGGACCGAATCCATGCCGAATCCCTGCCGAATCACTGCGAAAGCAAAACGCCGATGAGCCGGTGATAAAAAGCCTGGCTCCCGATTGCCTGGCTATAGGCCGTTTCTGCCGATATGTGTTTGCAGCAGAGAGAGACCCGCCGCTCTCTCTGCTCAAACATCGGCAAAATAAAAACATATCAAAACAACTTTTACTCATAGTGTACATGTGCAGGGGGTCTCCGGAGTTGAACCGCATTGGTTTCGGGTCCGGGGTCCCCCTGCTTCCCAAGATACCCGCTCTTTTATGAGGTGCCGGTATCCCACGCAGCCTGGTACCTGTGAGATACCCGAGGATACCTCTGGTGGTCTCCAGAGGTCTCACGCAGAACCAAGGAACCAACCCTGAATGTAAAATAAATAAACCTGACCTATACATTCAATACATACAGCCCCCCTCCCAACACATACAGTACAATAATGTGCCAAATAACTATTATCCAGATAGGGAAATAGATTATTTGCCCATTATTAAACACATTAACTAGCATATTAAAATAAATAAAGTACTACTGACCTCATCAATAAGAAGCCCCCGTCACCAGCAAAATCCTTGTCTTTCGTTGCCCACAAAATACATAGAAAATACATTGCAATTACATTCAGATCTCAATTAACCCCTTAATCACCTTATTGGATAATAACCACAAACGTAATTAAGGGGTTAAGCCACACTGGCCCGATACCCACCCTTCTCCATTCATTTGTACAGTGGCTTCATCATGCAACGAGAGAGAGAGTGAGAGAGAGAGAGAGAGAGAGAGAGAGATATCTCCCAACTCTGATTGGCTACCGTACCATGTGACAGGCTTTCAATGACATCACATCCGTTCTCCCCCAAGCCTTTGTCACATGGAATACTAGAGCCAATCAGAGTTGGGATGGAGTTCCCACGCTCTGATTGGCTACCGTACCATGTGAGGCCGGCCATCTTTCTTTTCATGACCAAAACACATGGTTTTCACAGCCCAATCAGGGCCGTGGGAACCATATGACGAAAATGTGACGTCATAGGCCTTTAAAAGCCTATGTTGTCTCCTTTTGAAGGCAGACACCAAGGAGGAAGGACCTACTACAGAAGAAGAAGACCAGGGCGTGGCCGAAGAAGACAAGAAGACCCCGGAAGAGACCAGATGAAGATACAAGAAAGAAGAATGAAGATGGATTACAAATAGAAGACCCGTGGATTGATTTGTTTTTTTATTTTAATGTTTATTATTTTATGGTTTATTATTTTATGGGTTCCAGTGCGTGGATTTGTTCGAGAGTAAGCTGTTCAACGGGAGTCGGTGAGTGGGTCAAGTAATGGTAAGTGAACAAAAGAAATTTATTTTATTTAACTTGTTCATTTTTTTAAGGTTTTTTACATGTGTATTTTTCTTTTTTTTTTGGTATATCATTTCTTGCCACTGTATGTATGTATGTATGTATGTCTAGATCGATATAAACATACAGGGTAAGAAATGATGTGGTTTTAAAAGCTTGTTTTGCTGTGTTTAAAATGTTTTTGGCTATGCTGCTATGCATAAATGTGTGTGTCATGTATTTTAAAATTAGATAGATGTAATTTTTGCTATTGTATGGTGTACTTTAGGTCAGGGTGAGGCTTGCTTTTGTATATTGTATTCTTTTTGGTACTTATATTTTGCCTGAGGATAACTTGTTCTGTTCAACGGTTGAATTAGTTAATTGTTTCATTGTTATGGATGGAATTTAAATTGTTTAGTGATTTAATTAATGAATGCTAATTGATTTATGGTTACTTGATTGGTTTAAATAGTATACTTATTTGGATGTATTGGTATTTTGTTTGGAATATGTTATTCTTAACATTCATTTGCAGAATGTACATGGTGCATAGATTTTATGCATCATGAATACAATGTAGGTGAAATAATAGGTGTGCAAACAGCACTTATGTAAACAACAATGGTAGACAATAATGAACCTTAGATACAGAGTCCAAATGGTAGTCCTGGAGCTGCCTTGAAAAGATTATTCTGGTATCTTCTACCCAGAGTTCGATTGAAGGCTGGAAATTATCTTTTCTGGCGCTGAGGTGAGGTGTAGAAGAATGTACTTGCAATCTCTTCTGTTGAGCTGTGACCTCAGGGAAAGGAGAGAAAAAAAAGACAAAACATGCAGGGAACCTGCAATGGTGTATTACCCAAGGGATGACAGAATTATGCTATGAAGGAGCAATTTATTATATTAAAATGACAGGGTTAAAATAACCATGGGTGACAATAGATAAACATACATATAAAATGCAAATTAAATTAATTGGATGATGGACACGTGCCTCAGCACTATCCACACTCTTGCACTTCGGTGCTTGGTCCAACAATTCTTTTCTTTGCTCCGTCTGGTCTAAAATTGAAAAAGAAAAAAGAAGGGAACAGCGCAAAGAAAAACCTCATAGTGTATTAAATTCAAAAAATCAATTTATAATTAAAGGGTGAGTATTGCACGTACATCAAATATAAAATCACACAGCATGACATGTTTGGGACATGTTACTCATCTGTAGACAGCCGATCACTCTCGCAATGCAGAACTTGCAGGTCTTTTCCTCTCACAGCAGTGGTACAGGTTCGCGTGGTTCAGCTTGGCTGCAGATCCCTCAGCTGTTGCAGAGGCACGCCTGGATCACTCAGCTGTTGCAGAGGCACGCCTGGATCACTCAGCTGTTGCAGAGGCACGCCTGGATCAGCTTACTGGTGGGGATCCCTCCTAGTACCTGGCAATGTCACTGCAGACTTGGCGGAGCTCCTTCGCTTCCTGACACGTGCACGTGCACAGTGGCGTCTGACGTCATCAGCTGGCGTCCGGTAGTGTCTCAGTGTCTTTGTTCCTTCTCGTTAGATGGCGCCAAAACCGGCGAAAAGGCACAGAGGGAAAACAGGTCCCCAGCAAATAGTGTGATAGAAAATACCCCAATGGGTATACAGAGCATAAGTAGGGAATGCGCCCACTCCTACGCGTTTCGTTATGGAAAACTTCTTCAGGGAATGATGGAGGAAGTTCCGGGGCGCTTCTTAAACCCTCAAATCTCTCCCGATTGGCCGCACTAGATTGAGCCAACTCAGAGCACCTTTGGGATTTAACCCATTCAGCGCTGAATCTGGATCAAGGCAGGCGGCCTCTCAGCTAGAGAAGGGGGTGGCAACATGACATATAACATTAAAAAACAATAATTTTATTATATTGAAACAAGGTGTCAGAATGTAAAATCTAAAAATAAAGAAACAATGATTAATAACATCCCAATTTAAAAGACGTACATAAACACTTTTACCTAATGTTACATGATAAAATGATATGGTCAATTTTTAAAAAAAACACAGACAATTGGAGAGAAATCAAGAAAATGTATAATAAAGATTAATTTAAAAAATCTAGTACACTGTCTAAAAAATCTAAAAAATCTAATATTCACTGGTGATAGAACATAAAAATCCTTAAAGAATCCTAAAAAAATCAGAAAAGGGACCAGACGTCAAGTTCCTCGTTAAGGCCCATTGGCGACAGAGTTTGTAACTTATATATCCAAAAACTTTCCTGTTTGGATAATTTTTTGTCTCTGTCGCCACCGCGTCTCCCTGAAGGTACAATTTGTATACCTAAATAGCTTAGTAATGAGGGATCGCTATTATGTTTTAATTTAAAATTGAAAACCTACTCACCAGAAGTGAATAGGAAATAAGCACTTGGTTTTATGGTCTTTGCCGTTGATATCGCCGTTCGCCTGGTGCTGTGTTGGTCTCTGCTGCCGGGGATCCGATTCAGTGCTCCTGCATGCCTTGCTTCCTGGAATACACACGATCCGCACGGCGCGATGACGTCACCAGTATTGATCCTTAGCTACGGTGGCTCAACGGTGCCAAAAAACCTTCCAACGCGTTTCGAAAGTACAAATAATGTCTCTCTTCGTCCGGGATAGTGTGGATAGTGCTGAGGCACGTGTCCATCATCCAATTAATTTAATTTGCATTTTATATGTATGTTTATCTATTGTCACCCATGGTTATTTTAACCCTGTCATTTTAATATAATAAATTGCTCCTTCATAGCATAATTCATAGCATAATTCTGTCATCCCTTGGGTAATACACCATTGCAGGTTCCCTGCATGTTTTGTCTTTTTTTTCTCTCCTTTCCCTGAGGTCACAGCTCAACAGAAGAGATTGCAAGTACATTCTTCTATACCTCAGCGCCAGAAAAGATCATTTCCAGCCATGAATACAATGTAAATGCAATGTTTTGAGTGGCATTTGAGGCTTTTGATTGGCATTTAAGGATTTTGATTGGAAGATGAGATTGGATTTTTTAAGGAAATTGATTTTATTGTACTGTGTTTGTATGGAGAAGGGGTATGTGTAGTAAAGCATGTTTTTGATAACCTTCTACATTTATTTGTATATTGGTTCATCATGTGTGTATCTCATCTGTGGGGGCACCGCGGACCCGTAGTCTGCGGGGAAAAACCAGTGGCCTAACATCCGTGGGTGCACCGCAGACCTGTAGTGTGAAAGGGGAAGAACCGGTGGCCCCACATCCGTGGGGGCACCGCGGACCCGTAGTGAGCACCCGTGAGTCCCCAGACCCCCGTGAGAACCACCGAGGCCCCTCAGACACCTGTGGGTCTGACCCGGGGCTCCCAGACATCCGCGGGCCTACCGTGGGGACCCAATTGTGGCCCACGGTTAACTGCGGAGACCACCTGGGGGCCATGGCGCTTGGTGGGACCCACCAACAGGCCTCCAGAACCTGTATGAAACAAGTTGCTGGTACCCTGTAGGTCTGTCAGGTAACCCGTCAGACCCGCCGGGGACTCGCGTGGGGCTGGGGTATGAACTCTGTATGTAAAAGAATAAATCATGTATTTCTGGGGGGGCACAGGGGGTGGGTTATGTATTTAATAAATAGAATGATGTTTATTGTGGGGCTGTGTATTGTTTTAATTGTGGGTACTGGGGGTGGGGGGAGGGGGTATTTGCCCCAAGGGTATGTGGGTAGGCCTCCCTTGTGGGTAGTGGGTGAGGGTGGTTAGGCCTCTTAGGGTGGGGGGTTAGTGGGGGAGGGTATGTAGGCCTCCCGAGTGGTGGGTGAGGGTGGGTTAACCCCTTAATGACTGTAACGGTTAATAACCGCTATGGTGATTAAGGGGTTAGGGGACATTACATTGGATGTTTTTATTCTTGTTTCTGTTTTGCAGCAGCGAAAGGGGGCATGGGCAGGATGAAGATGAGGATGGCCTTCATCGTGGCAGCCGGACAAGAGTGAGTGCTATATGTATTTAATGTATTTATTGTTCTTTATGTATTTTAAATGGGCACATTCACTATTATCCAGTTGTGCCCATTACTATACTGTATGTGTTAGGGGGGGGGTTATTTCTTTATAAGTATGTATGTGTTTTGACATTAATTGGGGGGGTGCACAGAATTAGTACTGCAGGCCTGCGGGTAACACCCGAGGGCCCCCGCCGGCCTCTAGTATCATTGATGTGCATATATGTGTATGTTAGGGGGGTATAGGGGTTGTTGGGGTAATATATATATATATATATATATATATATATATATATATATATATATATATATATATATATATTTATAAACAAAAAGAAAAAAGTAGCGCCAAAAGGCGATCAATTATATAACAATAAATGACAGTAAATGTTATTATATAGTGAACCTATAAAAAATTAATTAGTGACAATTAATAATATACAGCAAACAGCATTGTACTAGACCAAACATATGGATATGCAAAATGACAAAATCAAAGTCCAATGTCCAAACCATCTGATGAGTCCTGACAGATGGCACCAGAACAAATGTACAGAATCCATGGGTCCACGGCAGCTCTCACATGGAATAACCAGCTCCACAGCAAATTCTATGGAAAAAACAAAACAGAGAGCGAACGCCCCATAGTGTAACACTGTAACATTTAATATTGGGGAAGGGTGGATGGAGGGATTAAAAACACTCACAAAGTAAAGGTTAATTTTAAGCAGTATGTGATATTTAATCACCACCAGGCATGTCCAAACTGCAGCAGGGAGTCCACGATTCGCTGGATAAAGTCTCTCAAACAGCGCTGTCCCTCCAGTTCACTTGAAAATTTCCAAAATCATCTGGAATCAGAGTTAGCCTTGAAATCACTACATGTGCTCCCCGGCCGTAAAGGAGCACACAACGTGATGACGTAATGTCGTAACAAATGCAACTTTATCAAAGGGAATGTCCCTGAACAAGAATAACACTGTTTAAGTACTGGAGGGTCCCTATAGTGATTGGTTGATGGACTTAATGAATGTCCCTCCCCTAAAACGAGTAGTTGCTATAAGATTATATAGTTTAATTAACCCAAAACAGTATAAATTAACTGTTGTTGATGATTAATATAAATGTTATTCTAAAGGTTATATAATTGAGTGGATAAATGGACTCTCCAGTAGTGTAATAGTGCTATACGAAGTAAGACTTAGGATAATGGTATATACTGCTTCCATGAGTATAACATACACTATATAGTTAATACAATACTAAAATATAAGGAAGAAATATATGTATAAAATATACAATGCAAAACAACTTAAAAATATATAATATGTTACACTATTTAGTGCAAATTACATGTGCAACAAAAATTTAATACACTTAACTAAAATACTTTATACTTCTAATTAATAATTATTAAAATGTTCCTTTATAAAATCTTATGTATAAACAATTGTATAATATATTATCCAGAGACAATATATATATATAAATATATATATATATAGAAGACCAATATCTCAATTCTATTTACACAAGTGAAAAAACACACAAAATCCAGCAAATAAAAATTATATATAAAATTATATATAATAAAGCTAAAATGTCCACATGAATAAATTGATTGAATGTCTTATGAAGAAGAAAGGAGAGAAATGTTACTATCACATATGTGGTAGGGATGGGTGGGGGGGGGAGAGGAGGAGGGGGGGAGGGGGGGAGAGAGAGAAGTGGGAGGGAAAGGGATGGGGGGAGGGAAGGGAAAATGGGGAAGGGGGGGGAGAAAGGAAGGGATATGGCAGCAGAGGATGGGAATTGTAAAAAGAGGGTTTGGCAAAAAGAAGCAGCAGAAATCCTTCAGAGAACCAACACCTAAGATGTTAAAGCAGACTATACCAGAGTACTGGTATCTAGACATTCATTTAGACCACCGTGGGTGAGTGTCCCCAACCGGTGTATCCAAAATGTCTCCCTTCTACAAAGTGTTTTGAAACGGTCCCCTCCTAATTCACTAAGAGGAATGTGCTCAATACCCATAATTTTAAAGGATTCTGGATCCTTATTATGTTTGCTAGAAAAATGTCTTGGTAAATTATGGGTATTGACAAAATTTATCACATTCCTCCTGTGCTCCAGGAATCTAGTACTAAGGGGCCGAGTGGTGCGACCTACATATTGGAGGCCGCATCCACATTGTATTAAATAAACGACAAATGTATTGCCCCTCACATTAGGTCGTTCATCTTTGTGAAGGGAGGCAAACTCCATTTTGGTGATAAGATGTTTGCACGTGATGCAGCGGCCCCTGCCACATCTGTAATTACCAATAAGGTTCACCGAGGTGGCACCGGCAGCCGCAACCTTAGGTTTAAGTTTGCTTGGAGCTAGAATGTTTTTAATATTTTTTGCTTTCCTATATACAATAGGGATTTTCTCAGGAATAATATTCCCCAAATGGGGATCACATTTCAAAATGCTCCAATGGGTATTTAATATACCCTGTATGGATCTGTGGGATTGGTTAAAAGTGGTAATAAACCTTGAAACCCCATCTACTTGTAATGACCCACTTCTTGGAGTATTATATCTAATATTCTTATTTATGATAGTGCATTTTTTGAGTAATGATGACCTGTCCGATAGCATTACCTTGTTGAGAGAGTCAGATACCAGGTCAGGGTTATACCCCTTTAGCAAAAACCTATCACTCAGTTCTTTAGATTGATGACCAAAGTCTCTGTCCCTGGAACAGTTCTTTTTGAGACGATGAAACTGTCCCAGGGGGGATGCTTTTAAGCCACTGTGCATGATGAATACTTGAAGCATGAATATAAGGCTGAGTCCCCGCTCCCAGAGTCAGAGCGCCCGCACTGCAGACAGGCGGGGTGCTGACAGACACAGACCGCGATATGCGGTCTGTAGGGAGCTGGAGCCGGAGCGGGAGGTGGGCGGGAGTGGGAGGTTTGAGCGGGAGGGTGGCGTGACTTGAGCGGAGGGACCCACTACTCTCCCCCCCTCACTCCACGGACTCGGGCTGGAGCTGCTGATGGTAAGCAACACACACACACACAGGCACTCATATACACACACACACACAGACAGAGGCACGCACTCATATACACACATATACACAGACACACACACAGACAGGCACTCACGCTGCTTTCACTCCACACTCCTCCCCGCTCCCTGAAGCCTCTCCCCCTCCCGAAGCCTCCCCTCCCCATTGGCTCACAGCCACACCACGTGACGCGTCAATGCTAGGGATCACCATTTTCTTGTGTCCCATAGCGGCTGACGCGCCACAGCGTGTAGTGCGCTGTGCTGCCAGGGGGGACCGGGACAGGCTCGGGAGGATTCCCCTGCTGGTGGGGAACTCGCGTGTGGCCGCCCGCGCCAACGAGCGCAGCGGGACCGAGGCCTAATTGTTCACTGCAACAGGCTTGAAATGTGTGGTGGTAATAATATTACCTTCTGGGTCTGCAGTCAAAACCAGGTCCAGAAATACCACAGAAGTAGAACTAATTTCAAAACTAAATTTCAAGCCCATGGCACTGTGATTGAAGGAAGTAAGGACATTGAAAAAAACAGTGATGTCACCCTCCCAAATGATAATAATGTCATCGATGAAACGACCATAGTATACAAGGCCCGCCCCCAGCTCTGGGTTGGGCCAAATAGATGTTTCTTCCCAATATCCCATAAAGAGATTGGCATAGCTGGGGGCAAACCTCGTACCCATGGCCGTTCCACAGATTTGTAGGTAGAAAAGTTCCTCAAAAGAAAAATAGTTGTGAGTAAGGATAAACATAATACTATCTAATAAGAAATCTATGTGAATAATAGGAATAGAGGGATCCGTGTTGAGCCATAAGTCAATGGCACTAATCCCCCTGGAATGATCTATTGACGTGTACAATGATGACACGTCACATGTAGCCCATAAATAATTGGGCTTCCATTTGATCTTAGAGATCGAGTCGATGACATACAGCGTATCCCTAATATGTGACCTGAGCTTGGCTACAAAGGGTTGAAGATAATAATCAACATACTGGGATAGGCCGGACGTCATCGACCCGATCCCCGAGATAATAGGTCTCCCAGGGGGGTCTACCAAAGACTTGTGGACCTTGGGTAAACGATAGAAAATGGGTGTGCGGGGGTGATCAGAATAAAGAAATTTATACTCAGTTTTAGTGAGAATGCCCTCCTCCAAGGCTGAAAGTAAATGTTGTTTCAGCAACACCTGATATTGTGATGTGGGATCATCCTGCAAGGGAATGTAGGAGGCAGAGTCACCCAGCAAACTTATAGAAGTATAAAGTATTTTAGTTAAGTGTATTAAGTTTTTGTTGCACATGTAATTTGCACTAAATAGTGTAACATATTATATATTTTTAAGTTGTTTTGCATTGTATATTTTATACATATATTTCTTCCTTATATTTTAGTATTGTATTAACTATATAGTGTATGTTATACTCATGGAAGCAGTACAGTATATACCATTATCCTATGTCTTACTTCGTATAGCACTGTTACATTACTGGAGAGTCCATTTATCCACTCAATTATATAACCTTTAGAATAACATTTATATTAATCATCAACAACAGTTAATTTATACTGATTTGGGTTAATTAAACTATATAATCTTGTAGCTACGACTCGTTTTAGGGGAGGGACATTCATTTAGTCCATCAACCAATCACTATTGGGACCTCCAGTACTTAAACACTGTTATTCTTGTTCAGGGACATTCCCTTTGATAAAGTTACATTTGTTGTGACGAAATGCGTCAGGGACGTACCTTACGACATTACGTCATCACGTTGTGTGCTCCTTTTCGGCCGGGGGCACATGTAGTGATTTCAAGGCTAAGTCTGATACCAGATGATTTCAAGTGAACCGGAGGGACAGCGCTGTTTGAGAGACTTTATCCAGCGAATCATGGACTCCCTGCTGCAGTTTGGACATGCCTGGTGGTGATTATATATCACATACTGCTTAAAATTAACCTTTACTTTGTTAGTGTTTTTAATCCCTCCATCCACCCTTCCCCAATATTAAATGTTACAGTGTTACACTATGGGGCGTGCGCTCTCTGTTTTTTTTTTTTTATATATTCATTTATACAGCAGCGGCAGTTTTTATTCGAAGTAATCACTGGCATGTACCTGGCATGTTCCTGGAATGCCACTCTGTTCACCCGGAGCATGCCGCGCTCCTTTTGCCTTCCCAGCCAGGGTCATGCCCGGCTGACGCACGGTTGATGTGTTTATTTATAATGGTTCGGATTTTAATAGGCTGCAATGCTTCGTGTGTCCGCCAGATGGCAGAAATTCATGAATTGTAATGCGCCGAATCAGTAATGTGTCGGCTTGCAGGTGTTTCGTTTAAAAAAAGATACTGTACCACAGTGTGCCATTGTAACTTGGCCTTGGCCTTGAGACTGAAGGAAGAGTTGCCAAAATGTATCAATTTAGGCATTTTATATTAAAGAAAGACAAAGGCCAGTTTCAGTTTGTACACTATTCTCCAGAGACCCACCCGCCATGAGTGTTCAAGTGTAGCCTGCTTTCCAAAAACCTTACAGAAGTTACGCGTATTTGATATGGGCCGCTATTAATGCAACAGAGGATAAGATGGCAACAGTTGCTCAAATTTATCAGTATTTTATCGAAAAATATGACTTTTACAAATTTTCGCCAACTCCTCATACGTGGAAGCGTGCAGTAAGGAAAAGGTTATGTAGTGACCCCTGTTTTCACCGTATTGAGCCCCAATTTGTTGGAGGGTATTGGTGTGTATCACTGGGTTTTTCCGGTATCTATGATCATGGAGGTGGCAAAAGGCAAAGGGTCGTGTTAAAACCAACGAAGAAGCGACAGTCGCTGCCAAGCAATGCACCAGCACCAGCACCGGCTTCCAATGACGGTCCCACTGTCAGTGACAACCCTGAGCCTGAGGCTGAGCTGGATTTGGCTTGCAGTTTTGATGAAGCTTGCATGTACCTAAGCGATTTCCAGCCTCACCTGCTGACTACACATGGACTAGTCCCGCTGCCAACTATCGACGTGGATGATGAAGCAAGCTGGACTGGCAGTGGACCGGCGCCAGCGCAAGCTGAATGGGAAATTCAATGGTGAGTACTGTCTTGTTGCCATATTATTTTGGTGGGGCTGGCTGGGTACTTCTTTAGGGGGCTGACCATTACTGTACTGTACTGTACATTAAAACTTTTCTTTTTGTTTTTTCTCAGAAAAGAAAACGGCTAATGGGGGGATTTCGATGGATAATATTTTACTGTATGCTGATGTTTTCCGGCCGTACAGTATACTGTGTAATAAACCCTGAATAAATAAAACTATGCATTTATTCTACATGTTCAGTATCGTTTCATTTTATGTCGTCCACAGTATACTGTACAGTGGTATACAGTACCTAACATCTATGGGCAAAAAGAATTTTATTCCTAGGTGCCCTAGAACAGAAGTTCCCACGCCAATTACCCGTGAACTTGACCGAGGCCCTAAGTAGTTCCCACGCCAATTGCGCGAATATAATGTAGAATAACCCGAGTCAGTCACCCTATCCTACAGTACATTACCTACCAACCCCCTCTCTCCACACTGGGTCGTTAACCTTCTGCAAATTGCAATTGTGTTCTTAATCCGCCCATAGCCGAGCTACAAACACACAGCACGCCTGCGTCTAATCACACCATCCCCCTCCCCCAACCCTTAGAGGCCTGTTGTGTGAACGCTAATTCTTTGGATAATCGCCTCTCGAATTTGAAATGTAAATCTGATGTGCACAGCACTGTGAGAATTGAGAGTACACTGAGACAGTATTTCATCAGGGTGTGAAAATATTTGTCAGTCACTATGGTTTACAGTCACATGTTTTTAATACAATACAGTACATTCTTTAATATCTTTACAATAAAAATATATAAATCCTGGTATAAATCCTGGTAAAATATTTTATAAATAAATAAATAAAATAATTCATTGGTGCACTGTAAGGGTGGCTGTCAATGATTATGATTTGCAGGAAAGTGAATAAATATTTATTTTATTTTATCAGGAACCAAAAAATACAAATATAAAAATAATCAGGAATAATACATACTGTACTGTACTGTACAGTATAGTAATGCAGTCTTTATTAAGTTCTTTTGGCAGCTTGAAATTGGATAACCATTTGGAAAAACTTTGTAAAACATGGGGAAACACGCGTAATGCACATTTATAAGAATATTATTTAATACTACAGTATATACAGTACAGTACTGTAATGTACTGTATAATATACTGTACTGTATATACTTTTACTGTATAGTAAAATAATTTTTTCTTTAGTCTTTATCTTTTCCTCATTCTGTCTGCAGTACAGTAGTTCATTGAGAGAGGAGAGGTTTTGTGTACATCATTACTGCTGTTTATATTCTGTACATTTGACTGTACAGTACAAGTAGATTAGATAGGACGCAACACCCCACCTCCCCCTAGGCCACCCTTTTTCCTCGAATGACAAGAAAACCAAAAATTAGTGCAGTTACTGTACTGTATTATGGCAGAACTACTGTAGGTGACTGGTGCAGCTTTCTCTGGAAAGAAAAAAATGGAGCAGTTAGTAGGCAGTTACTGTAGTACTGTCAAACTAGTCTACTGTATACTGTACTGGAACTAATTTGATGAATAGACCCCCAAAGACAACCCCCAAATACAGCACATAAAAAGCAAGTCACTTTAACTCCCTTTGCCCCATGCACCAAAAATGTTTTGTGGGAGAAGAATTTAATAAAGGCTGTAGAATGTATTATTGTGTGTTGATGTTTTGAATTGCTGTGCACTTTAAATGTTACAACATTGTACCAATAAAAGAATAAGTTGAATTGCCTCACATTGTTTCCATTTGCTCCTTTGACAGTGTAACAAATGTAGAGGCTTGCTGCACTGTTTTTACCTGGCTGGTCGCGCAATTGGCGTAGGAACTATGACAATTGGCGTGGGAACTAGGTCAATTGGCGTGGGAACTTCTGTTTTAGGGCACCTAGAAATAAAATTTATTTGGCCCCTAGATGTTAGGAACCCCCTCACTTGACCCCAACAGGGTCCGAGCAGTAATGGCGGTGAGAAAGGGTCACGCCGGCGAGGAGGATCCTACCATTGAGCGCAATGGCGGAGAAAGCTTTGAACCGGCTAAGTCAGAATGAGCAGAAACCTGGAACCCACAACTCCGGTTCGATTCGAGCTAGAGAGCTCA
The DNA here is from genome assembly GCF_040206685.1 of Ascaphus truei. NCBI lineage: Eukaryota > Metazoa > Chordata > Amphibia > Anura > Ascaphidae > Ascaphus > Ascaphus truei. The sequence continues at coordinate 271,792,762 of NC_134483.1, forward strand.
AATTCGGTCACCATGTAGTCCTAGTTGCGGCAGGATTGCATGGCAAATTGCGACCCTCTCATGGCAACAGAACGGAGTCAGGGCGATGTTAAAATTCAGGTTTCTGCCATTGACTTGCATGGCAGAAAAAAAGTCACTTTGGTAATGTGCTTTTAAACTGTCTTTTGGTACCTCCGGTTCCGGGGATCGTGCAAGGCTGATATTTTGCCACTATGGCAAGGGTCCTCCCGCATGAGGACCTGGTAAATTTCAACCCGCTCAGACCCACAGAACGGATTATTTTACATTATATTCGCGCAATTGGCATGGGAACTACTTAGGGCCTCGGTCAAGTTCACGGGCAATTGGCGTGGGAACTTCTGTTCTAGGGCACCTAGGAATAAAATTCTTTTTGCCCATAGATGTTAGGCACTGTATACCACTGTACAGTATACTGTGGACGACACAAAATGAAACGATACTGAACATGTAGAATAAATGCATAGTTTTATTTATTCAGGGTTTATTACACAGTATACTGTACGGCCGGAAAACATCAGCATACAGTACAATATTATCCATCGAAATCCCCCCATTAGCCGCTTTCTTTTCTTTGGAAAAACAAAAATAAAAGTTTTAATGCACAGTAATGGTCAGCCCCCTAATGAAGTACCCAGCCAGCCCCACCAAAATAATACGGCAACAAGACAGTACTCACCATAGAATTAAAATTCATTTCCCCCCAGATGTTAGGAACCCCCTCACTTCACCCCAACAGGGTCCGAGCATGTACAGTACTGTACTGTACTTTAAAATAAAATTAAATATGCAATTTTACTATTACTGTGCGCGCACGCACAGACTGTGTACTGTAGGTTGAACCGCGAAGGTATTAGACTTCAAAGACAACAGCTCGCAAACGCCCCCATGTGTTTTTACATGGCATTGCAGTATTGCAGCCAGCGGGAATAAAATGCTTAAATCACGGGCGCGAAATAACGCAATACATCCCGGACGAAAACGACACTAAAGCGAACATCACCGGGATATTCAGAAAATCGCGGAACTAGCCAAGTTCGAATAAAGTCGGCCGCTACTGTATATATATTTATTTATTTAGTGTGGGGCTGTTGTTTGTGTATTTTTTTTATTGTGGCTAGCGGGGGTGGCGAAGTGGGTATTAGCCCCAACGGTGGTTGTTTAGGGCTTGCGGGTGGGTAGCGGGAGGGCTTAACCCCTTCATAACCACAGTGGTATTAACCGCTACGGTCGTGAAGGGGTTAAGTGCACCCGCAACCCCCCGCAAGCCCTAAACAACCACCAAGGGCCAAATACCCCCTTCACCCACCCCCGCTACCCACAATAAACCTGGCACGGCTGGTTAACCCCTTCATTGCCTTAGCGGTTAGCCGCTAAGGTAATGAAGTGGGCTTTACATGCATTTTTCATGCCTCGGATGCATGCCGGGGGGCTCCGGTGCTGGTATTAATGGTATCAGCTCCGGAGACCCCCGGCATCAATCCCAGCCAGGAAAAAGGCCTGATTTTTTCAAAGTGTCGAACTTTTAGTTGGCGGGACGAATTGGCGAAAAAATTTATTTTCGAGAGTGCCGATCAGCACCGATAACATGATCGGGGCTACTAGAATACAGCCGATTTTAAAAAGTGGTGAAAGGTGCCGAAAAGTGGCTTATCGGAATCCGGATGCCGATAATTTTTTATCGGGAAGAAAAAATGCCGATTTTGGCCACTTATCGGCACTTACTGAATCGCAAAGGCTTTTTGTGGCGATAAAATGCTTTTCGGCGCTTAGTGCATGAGGCCCTATGTCTCAAACTGGACATTTTTTCGGTTTTATTACATGTATCTTGTAAAGAAATTGTGTGAAGTTTTTGACAGATGCAGTATGACATGGGTAAAGATACTGTATTCAGAGTGACATCTGCCATATGCAATAAATGAATAATACAGGATTCATATTGTACATTCATACAGGATACAGCGCATGCATGGGTGTAGACAAAGATATTCAGTGTGCCATCTGCCGTATGCAATATATTAATCATACAGGATTCACACTTTACATTCATACAGGATACAGTGCATGCAAGGGCATAGACAAAGATCTTCAGTGGACCATCTTAAAAATAATTATTTACCCTTTAAGTACTTCCCAATTTAATACAAACTTTTCTGTTTGGGAAGGAATCTTTGGTTTAGCGTTATCATTGTACAGGGTCATCGACTGTACTGCTCTTTGAATTTGAGAGCAAATTTGCAATTGGTCTCTGAGATACTGGTATAATGAATCCTTAATATTGCTTACAATTTGGGGTTGTCTCACATTTACTATGCTACAGTAGCTATCCTGACATTTATATGACATAATTTCATGCTCATATATAAAAAAATCTTAATATAGAGCTGAAACTTAATTTTCTATTTATGGGCACTAAATGTATTTTAATCCATTTCATTAAAAGCATGTATACCTTCTTTCCATAAGGAACCCCATATTTACATGTGCCCTGAATCTTTCGGCAGGATTAGGGGAACTTACATTTGTTAGGTAAACCCGTTGACTGATTTATCCCCCATCTGGTGCCTTTTGTATCCTTGGAACCCTTCCTCATGAGCTATCTCTGCATCTTGAATATGGAATTGCTTCTTGAATATTTCATGATCCTTGGTTAATTCCTTCTTGAAAGCTGCTGTTAAGATTATATCTCATATCCTGGTATTATTTATTTTCAGTTAATAAAGGAAACGTGTTGGCAATTCTTAACTGAGTCTGTAGGGTTAGCATGAGAAATTAAATGGGAAAGGGGACATTTTATGCAAACAATTGGCATAAGACAAAAGTGATTGTTTATATATTTTTTCATACAAAGCAAAACAATTTTGCACTTTTCAGATTGTTAACATTATAAATGCCTAAATTGACCAGAAACTTTAAACAAAAAACTTGCATTTTTGAGGTACACAAAAGGTAGGCAAAACTATGTTGATACACAATTATGTTTCATCTTGGTTAACTTAGTCTGTGATCAGTGTTGATTAAAAACAAAAATAAATAATTCGGTAATTTTTTGTGCGACACTTAATGAAAAGTCACTTACCCAGTGGAGTGAAGAAAAAGCTTAAAGCTGCAATTCAAGCATATGTACTATGAGAAAATACTTGTAGTATTAAAAAAAAATGTTTTAAAGACATTTTTAATGTTTCTAATGTAGGAAGCATTCCCAAAGTGACAGCCCCCTCCCCCTTCTGAAATGCTCTGACTCTTGAGCCCGGCCCTCTCTCTAGCAATGCACCAATTATATCTAGTAACTGCCCAGTCAATCATACTCCAGAACTACATTGCCCAGAATGCTGTGCAAGAACTGAATTAAATAACCCGGAGCAAGCGATCGATTACAGGAGAACAGATCAATCTGCAGCTTAGCTAATCACTTGTCAGTGTGCAGATTGTATTGATGCACATATTGAATGGGGGAAAATATATATTTTTTGTTTTTAAAAAAACAGCAGCTTGAACTGCTGCTTTTAGCTAATTCACTGCTAAAATGATTATGAGATTATTTATTTTCCCTTCACCAGCACAGTCAGCTGAACCTCGCCCAGCCAATCACTGATGCTTTCATCTGTTACTGACAGCAAGAAATGTCTAATCTTCCAGGGCTTTAACAGATGCTTTCTCCCAGCAAATGAATTGGAAGGATTGCATGTGTTGCACAAGTGACTGTATGACTCAGGCATGAGTCATTCAGCCGGCTCCCTTGAAGGGCAAATGCATGTGTTGTGCAGATAAACAAATGAGAAAAGCACAAACCTGGAGGATTACGGGTTTTCAAAGGAAGAAAAAAATCTATTATATTCATAGAATCCTGTTTTGGGAGCTGAGAAGTGTCTGTATAATAAAAACCATAACTGAACTGCATGGTAAAATATATGGACATGTAAGAAAAATAAAGTACTACAGTATTCATTTCATCTTAAAATGAAGTAAAAAAAATATGGTTGCAATGGATATTTGAATGTCTGGGGCTAATGCTACACTTCAGTCACGTCATGGGTTGTACCTGAAAAAATATTTATTATAGAAAGATGTGTTATTCATTTTATTAGTTAAGAAATGCTCATTTCAATTTCAAAGCAGTTATCAAAAAGACAAACACTTATTCTTTTACTAACAGAAATAGCTATTTAAATAGATGAAACATCTGCAACGGGAAATAAGGTTTAGAATGTAATAATAGGATTGATGAAAATTGTTTATCCTAGTGTTCTGAAGAATGATTATACTGCTTGTTTTGGCTAATGTCTAAACTAAGTCCATTTATTAAATCCTCCCAACATTATATGGAAATGTTTTTATTCTTTTCCTTAGTTTTGAAATCTCCCCTTGGGCCTATGCCATCAGGGCCAGGTGCTTTATTTACTTTAATTTTAGCAAGACCTATGCACTCCTTCCTCAGTTCATTTGAGGTTGTGGCTTCCTCGTTCGGTAATATTTTTGCAACTGAATCCTCTTTGGTAAATATAGAGGCACATATTTAATTTATTTAATACCTCTATCTTGTCCCTATCTCAAATAATTTACTTGCCCAGCTCACTCTGAAACTGTCCTATTGTCTATTTTCTAAACGTTTTGTTATTAAAGAACTTGAAGAACCTGTTATGGTTGATCTTACTTTCAATTCCAATACTTTTTTAGTTTTCAATTTTTGCTAATTGGCACACATTTGCAATTTTTGTTACATTCATATAATTCTGATATGAGGCCTCCATCCGTTCTGGCTTTAAGAATCTAAATTCCAGTCTCTTCCTTTCCATTTCCTCCCCTTTATTTGGCTACATTGGTTTAGACTTGTTTCTTTTATATTCATTACCCAAGGTTATACACTGATAAGTGTCGAACCCAACCACCCGGGAGACAACAAACTGTTCTTTTCATGCGTTATGGCAACAGTTTGCCCTCTTTAACTTCTAAATAATGGAGCCCCCTATCTCCATAACCATTCTTTTTCTCTAAGTATCCTGTATCCCCTCTGTGCTGGAGGAACTATTCCCCTGGCTGCTAACGGAATCAGTCTCCCACAGACTTGCCATTCCTGCCCTGCTGCCCCAATATCTTCACTCGATCTGGAAAATCTGTTGGGATGAGTCTATTGGCCTAGCTCTTCCTCTTCTGCCTGCTTCCATTTCTAACTGTTGCCCAGATACCTTGTAGTATGAGTGTCTGTAAAAATTCATTTTTACTGCCGGAAAACGGCTGATCCAGGTAATTATATATTCTCTCCACTCAAGCATCAGTCACAATATTTTTTCATAATGAGGTATATAGTTTGTGTTGTATTGTGTGGAGTATGTTAGGGTGATACATACTAAATACAAATAGATTCTGTAAGCCATTTAATATTTAGATTAATTTCCAGTAGTTTTTTGATGTGGTCGGGGATGTTTAGGACTAGAGATTCTGTTTTAGAACTATTTATTTTAAAGTTCAAAAAGTTGCCAAACATCTCAATCTCAGTTTACATTTTAGGGAGATGAATCAATGGAGTGGATGTATGATAGCGCCAGCTAAAAGAGCCTCATTGAAGGATGAAGAATCTACATTGATGCCCGTAATTTGGGGATTTTGTCTGATTTAATTTGCTAGAAATTCTGTTGAATATTGAATAATAAGAGAGAGAGCAGGCACCTTTGCAAATACGGATGGGGAGGAGCCAAACCCCTCTTATCTTAATTACAGCTGACATGATGGAATATAGAGCTCTAATGCTCAACAAAAAAAAATTCTCGTACGCAGCGATTTCATAGTTTCCAAAAGGAACTCCCATCTTATCAGAACTACCGGTAATTTGCTACATATATAAAATTTATAATCTTCCTAGTATTGTCTAATGCTTATCTGTGAGACACAAAGCCCATATGACCAAGGTGAATTATTTCTGGAAGGAAGACATTGAGTCTGGACAAGATTATCACATAGTTTGATGTTGGTTGTAAGGAATAAATTGGATGGTAACGCATTTGTTTTTGTTTTAGGGATGACGAGGGTAGGGGCCTTGGTCATGGACTCAGGGCAAGTTACACCCTCCATGTGTCAGTTAAAAATATTTTTAAGGTGGAGAATCAGGAGGGGAAAAAATTTATTGTTGTAACTGTTGGCAAGGCCATCTTGACCAGAGGATTTGTTTTGCTTTTTTTTTTTACTGAAATTTTTTTGAATTTCACAGCAAAGCATAATACACAGTACATCCATTGATTCAACTTAACAATCAAGTAAAATCATAACACAATAACAACGTAAAAACATACATCTGAAAAAAAATGGGGGGGAAGGGAGGTGTGGCTCATTCCCTTATGTTGAAGATCCCTATTGCTCAATCGTGCTTTGAGTTCTCTCTCCCTGTACGGTCTGACCTATGATCTCCCATATAGTTCTTCTAACTCTGTCCGTACCGTATTATTTTATTTTCAGCCGAGAACACACCTCTAACTATCACAGCAGAATTGTGGTAGCGTTCCCTCCTGGGATGTCTGTCTGAACCAACCATGGTAGCCAGACTTTTGGAATTTGATGCCTGACTTAACTGGTCAATTTCTCCATTTGGCAAACATACCAAATTTTTGTTTCCACAATGATGCTTTCTCGCACCTTGTTGCCAAATAGGCAACCGATTTATTCTCTACCCTGGCTAGTCCCGGTGTTGGTCTATTTAGTAGAAACAGCCAAGGATCCATTGGAATTTTGAGGTCCAAAATCCTCTGAACCCAATCCTTAGTTTCCGCCCATATTGGGGTGAGCCGAGGGCAAAACTACAGCATATGTACCAGATCAGCTGCTTCTTCACATTTTTTTGGACACAACGGGGAGTATCCTGGGACAAATCTGGATAATTTTAGTTGAGTGAGATACCCTCTCATTAAAACCTTATGTGCGTTCTCCCTTAATGTGGTACATATTGAGCTTTTGGCTGTCGCTACAAGAATCTCATCCCATTCCCTGTCTTACAGTACCTAACCTAAGTCTGATTCCCATTGGTACATACTGCACCGACACACTTTATTCGAGCAAATACCCAGTATGTACCTGGCAGATACCTGGAATGCGCCGCTCCTCACCTCTGACAAGCCCCGTTGCGTTTGCCTTCCCAGCCTGGGTTCATGCCTGGCTGACGGGCGGCTGATCTGTTAAATGATAATGATTAGGATTTAATAGGCTGCAATGCTTCGCGTCTCTACCAGATGGCATAAATTCATGAATTGTAATGCAGTATATATATATATACGGTGCAGTATTGCAGCCAGCGGGAATAAAATGCTTCAATCCCTGCTTGGAAAATACCTCAATGCACTCGGGCAGAAAACAGTCACAAACCTCAATACACCCGGGTATACCCGAATTCGTGGGACTAGCCGAGCTCGAATAAAGTGTGTCGCCAGTGTACTGTATAACTAAGCGTTTGGGCAAAGTTGGGGCTTGAAAAGTTCACTTCCTTATACATTTGCGATGTAAGTCCACTTGTATCTGTTTCCAATAAACAGAGCTTTTCGAAGTTTGTCAAGGGGGGGACGAGAAGGATATTTGTTATAAAATGCTCTGATCTGGAGGTATGTTAAATATTCGGAATGGGGGATATTTTTTTCAGATCTAATTTGTTCAAATGTTTTGATACTTTTGTTTCGCTCCAGATCCCCAAATCTTGTAAATCCCAAATTGCAAAATCCGCACTGTTCAGGCCCGGAGAAGTCTGGGTAACCCCATAAAGGGGCATCAATGAGTTTCTGGTGGTCAGGACACATTTAAATTTCATGGCCTCTCAGACCGTCCAAGAGTTGGCCATTGAGGATACCGGTTCTTTGATGGTTCTAAACACCATTTTTGGAGACCAAATCAAGTTGTCTAAATCTAAGGGAGAGATGATATCCCGTGGAGAGAGACAGGAAAGGGAGGATGGAAGGAAGGAGGGGGAGGGAGAGGTAAGGAAAGAGGGGGGGGGAGGGGAGAGAGAGATGGGAAGAAGGCAAGCAGAACTAGCACAGATGGAATAAAGGGAAAATGTACATATTAGACCAGAAAATGTTGTAACTCCCAATCGGTGTTGATCCCTGTTGGATGTAAAGTATTCAACATAAAAATCCAGTACATTTCTCTTTTGTTTAAATTATTTAAACAATTTCCTTTTCTAACATGAAGCGGAATGTGTTCGATAGCACTAAAAGACAACTTCTTGGTATCACCTTGTGGACAACTGGAAAAATGTCGAGAGACTGGGAATCTGAGGTCCCTGTTGTTAATGGACCTCACGTGTTCCATAATCCTCATCTATAATGGACGAATGGTCCGACCAATGTAGTTTTTGCCACAACCACAGTTTAATTTGTATATTACATAGTTTGTATTACATGTAATAAATGTTGTTAATTTGTTTCTGTTGTCAGTTAATGTATACTGAATGGATTTAATGGGTTGGGCAAATTTGCAAATACAACTATGCCCACATTTAAAAAAACCTGTGGGTGGCACAAAACCATTGGTCTGTGGAACAGGAGCATTGAAGAGGCTTGGAGAAAGGTAAGTGGAAAGGGTAATAGCTTTCCTAAAAATAAACTTCGGACCTCCCTGTATGAAGGGTATAATGTCAGAGTCCGAGAGTAGAGTATTCCAATGTCTAGTAATGATAGATCTAATATCATTACTATGCCTATTGTACTGTGTGATAAAGAGGGCGGTGTATTCCCCAAATTGATCTTTTCCCTATTCCTTTTGCCAGCATTACATTTTGATGTCAATGAATCCAATCTCAGGGTCTAAAAGGCAAATGGAAAGCCTCCTTTATTTCGACCCGCCTGTATCCTCGCTATTGAAATCTTACAGCGAGATCCCGTGATTGCTCTACAAATGACTCAGTAGAGGAACAAATTCGTCTAAGCCTCAGAAATTGGCCCTTGATGATCCCTCGAATGGCACGATACAGAGCTATGCTCTATTTTTTCTATTAACTCTAAGGGACAGCAGACTTCTTTTTCTAACTCCACCCACCTCTTCCGGCTATGGTCTACCTGCCATTGAGAAATTTGGCATAATTGTGCCGCTTTGTAGTAGGACAACAAGCAAGTACCACCAGCCCCACTGACAATATGGGTCTTTTAGTATTTTCCTTTTTACTCTCAGTTTTTTGTGTCCCCAATAAACTTAGAGATCAAAGACTGAAGCGAGAGCATGTCCTTCAGCCTTAGTGCACCGGAATGGTCTGAAATAAATAATACGAGGGAGTAGATTCATTTTAATACAATGTATCTTGCCAGTCCTTGAAATATTGTACGTCGACCAAACTCTTATATCTTCTCTAACAATCTGGAGTATCCTGGGGTAGTTGGCCCTATACATAGTTTTATAATTGTTTGTGATATGAATTCCCAAATATTTAATGTCATCTTGTTGCTATTTAAAATTAAAATCGATGGCTATCAACTTCTCCATCTCTTTTGGTAGATTTATGTTTAGGGCTTCCAATTTTGTTTGGTTGATTTTAAAGCCTGAGATTCTGTTGAACCTCCCCAAGAGGTCGAACAGGTTGAACAAGCAAACAAAAGAAAAATTCGTGCGCCTGGTAATCAATTCGTGAAACCACTCACCGTAAAAGGGATTGACAAATAAATCCAGGTGTGATTGAAAAATAAAATAAATTGGAACGAAATACACCTTAATGATGTGAATAAAATTGAATCCTATAAATATATATACTTTAAACCATTGATAGGTTGTGTGACATGAACCATTAGGAGTGAGAGGGGTTGATTGTGGCTATAAAACAAAAAATGGCAAACGGAACCAAATTGACCCAAACAGATAAGCAGCTTCCAATGCAAGGTACCCAAACCTTGCTAAATAAGGACAATAAACAAACAAACAGGGAAGCGCTATATGAGTTAGGATCAGGCCCAGCAGCCACTTTATGTTGAAAACCACATATGAAAAAAGCATATAATTACATGAATAAATACACAAAAATATATAAAATAAATAGCACAAGTCTCTGCCAGAGAGAAATTGTCCAGGTGGTGTTAATACAAGTTAATGCCCCTGTCTGATATGACAGACTCGGGCAAGAGTGGCCTTTGAGAGGTTAAAATCCAGAGTGGTAGCTTAGATGGAAAGCGCTACCAACTGTGCAGGTACTGTATTGTAGTGTGTAGAAATGGGAAGGTGCCGTAGGCATCAAATGTGGAAAACGCTCACCCAGACTTCATACACTTCGCGCTGGTGGCTCCTTTTGTTTCCTCCTTCACAGCACTCGCTGCAGAAACACCGCTCCACAGCTCTCCTGGGCTCGCACACCAGTGATGGAACTGCTCACAGGGCGCTGGGTTTCCGGGTATGATGTCACGGCCGGACGTGACGCACCAACCCTTCCCGGCCGCTGCCTGGAACTACCGGAGCGCACAGGGGCTGAGAGCCGAATCTCACACACCCCACACAACTTCAAAATTTCACAGCCTCCGCAGTACACTCTCCAAGGGACTCCACGTTAAACCACCAGGACTGGGGCAATGATGAAAGCACGTCACGTGCTGAAACGCGTAGGAAGAGGAGCCTCGAGGGGTTGCAGCTCTTGTGCATTCCTGTCTCATTGCCCCAGTCCTGGTGGTTTAACGTGGAGTCCCTTGGAGAGTGTACTGCGGAGGCTGTGAAATTTTGAAGCTGTGTGGGGTGTGTGAGATTCGGCTCTCAGCCCCTGTGCGCTCCGGTAGTTCCAGGCAGCGGCCGGGAAGGGTTGGTGCGTCACGTCCGGCCGTGACATCATACCCGGAAACCCGGCGCCCTGTGAGCAGTTCCATCACTGGTGTGCGAGCCCAGGAGAGCTGTGGAGCGGTGTTTCTGCAGCGAGTGCTGTGAAGGAGGAAACAAAAGGAGCCACCAGCGCGAAGTGTATGAAGTCTGGGTGAGCGTTTTCCACATTTGATGCCTACGGCACCTTCCCATTTCTACACACTACAATACCTGCACAGTTGGTAGCGCTTTCCATCTAAGCTACCACTCTGGATTTTAACCTCTCAAAGGCCACTCTTGCCCGAGTCTGTCATATCAGACAGGGGCATTAACTTGTATTCACACCACCTGGACAATTTCTCTCTGGCAGAGACTTGTGCTATTTATTTTATATATTTTTGTGTATTTATTCATGTAATTATATGCTTATTTCATATGTGGTTTTCAACATAAAGTGGCTGCTGGGCCTGATCCTAACTCATATAGCGCTTCCCTGTTTGTTTGTTTATCGAACAGGTTGGGCAGGGAGGTGAGAGGTCTAGATATGGTTAACAAAAACATTATCTGGGACATGAACGGTATGGCGGCATAATCCTACAGCTCCGCTAATACCCAACGGAAAACTGCAATAAAACGGAATAAACACCCAAGATTGGGACGCCCAAAATGTTATCACAGACTCATAAATAGCAGAGGATGACAACTCACTTACAGAAGAAGTGGCAAACTCTGGACTTAAAAGCATATTTCTTGAGCGCAGAAATGCAGCGAGAAGAGAGAGAAACGGACATGTCACCCGGCGGCGGATCAGACAGGAGAAGGGTGATAACCCTGAAATGCAACTTGTGATTAAAAAAGCTATAACCAAGCTGTTTCAGGACTTGAAATCTTTTTTTCCACAAGAAAATGCAGAGTCTAAAAAAATACATTAATAATATAGGTGAGCGCATGGATGAGTTGGAAAAAAAAGACGGACTACTCCATCAGAATACACAAAGATACCGATCAAGAGCTGTCCTCCCTAAAGAAAAAGATTTAGGAGGTAGCGGAAAGATAAGAGGATGCCAAAAATTGATACCACTGCAATAACAAGAATCTGTGGGATCCCTGAGTCTATCCTGGATGTAGAAGAAATGGCAGGAATCTGGCTTACTTCACTTCTGCCTGGGAAAACGGAGGCTGAATTAATGTTTGACCACTGCCACAGAGCATTGCGCTCAAAGCCTTTACCGGATAACCCCGAGAGATGTAATTCTCCGGTTTCATTACTTTAAAGTAAAGGAGGAGATCTGCCAAATTACAAGGGCATCCCCCACAACCATATTTGAGAGGAAACAGATGCTGATTTTTCAGGACATTTCCCCTATCACACAGCAGGAGAAGGGAGCTACAACCTGTCACAAGGATCCTAAGGGAGAAAGAGATAAAGAACAGATGGGCATTCCCTTTCGGGTTGCTAGTTATAAAAAATGGCAGGGCCCATATGTCATGGGAGACCAGGTATTTAAACCTTTATACCGGGATCATTCATTGAACAAAACCAAGAAGTAAAACAAATTGTCATTTATTCCATTGAAACAGATGTATACAAAGTGGATTAATGTTATACAGAGGAATACACACTTACTGGGGTTCTGGGCTACAAAACTAACCTTTCCTAGTCGATATAGCACAGAAAACAAAGTGTCAAGGTTTGGACTTTGGCTGAAGTGGATCCCAGTGGCAGGAACAGCAGGGAGCATGGTAGGGGTCACAAGCAGAGGTCAGAGGCAGGTGGCAGATAGCGTAGTCAGGTAACAAGCAGAGGTTGGCAAAGAGGAGACTGGATCAGGATGATAGCAATAGCTAGCACAGCAGTAAACACAGGAACCTAGCAAGAGCTGAGGAACCAGTATAAACAGGCAAGGGAGGAACAGGAAAGGGAGGTTCATATAGGCAGACTGAGAGGTAGAGCACAGGTGCAGAATTGTCAGATTTCAGGATCTGGAATGTTCCTTAGTTTAGCAGCAGCAATCCCGGTGGACAAGTATAGGCACTGCTGGCTAGAACAAGACATTGAGAGAGCAGCAGCAACCCGGTAGCGAAGCATGGGTACCGCAGGCTAGAATATGACACAAAGTCTTTACAAGTCCTTTAGATGACCGGGACTAAGCCCGAAAAGTCCTGGAACTGAGCTCAGCATGCAGTTCCTGCTGCCACTGCTCTTTCTACTCTGGAGGTGCTGAAATCCCTTGACCAGGAGCGAGTACCAAACGTCCTGGTACTCTTTTCAGCTTGTAGTTCTATGTTCTATTTTCAGAACTTGGCCCCGAAAAGTGGGCCGGCACACATCTATTTCTCCCAGAGCATCTTTTGGTCAGTTCAAATCTCCAGTTGCTGTCTTGGCGCTTAGAATCTCCTGAGCTGATTGGCTGCAAGGTTTCTTATAGGTTTTCAGTCCCATTCACAGAATACCTCAACCAATCAGAGCGTGGGAATTTTGCCGCCAGCCTATCAGTGTTTTGCCGGTACCCTGAAGTTAGGCAGTACGGTTTTCAATTCTGCAAAGGGGCATGCGCCAACCTGGCACCTATTCCCCTTAGCATACCGAACCCCCACAAGCCAGGCTCCTCAGAGTCAGGGGACGGGCAAATGGTTGCCTGATAGCCCGCATTCATGCCTGGATGTGAGTACTCAAGGATAACTCCAGTACTTCCCCCGTCCTAAAACCTTGGCATCTCTGTGGCTTTCAAGTCTGGGACGCGAGCAGACTTAGTGGCACCAACTTGGTAGCCAGCTGGTCTTTTGGAACAGCTCATATACAGTGCACCAAGCATTATACATTTTAAACATACCCGTTTAATAAAATATACTTGGATACTGTGTCACTAAAAATGTCTAAGTCCTTCTTTGGTGTCAGGGATAGAAAAATAATCTATACTTGCTATTCTCACTAGCCATATTAGCCATATCCCTGCCACACTACTGCCACCACCTGCAAGGTCATCCAAAAAGTAGGTATTGGAGCTGGGAAATCGCAGTTCCAACCAACCCAAGGGTCTTTATCGGCAAAATGGTTAAGCAACAAGTCACCCAATGTGTGAAACATGCGAATTACCGGGGAGGCCCCACTCCTCCTTCAACCCTGGCACACTTGTATAGATTTATAATAACAGCTTAGAACAGAGATTCACATAACCATTGCATCACCACTACGATACATCTAGCAAATCTTGCAAAAGAGAAGAAAACAAAGTGCACGACTCTCATAGGGTAAATAAGCAAATATATTGTGACGATATAGAGTGTAAGAAATGCACGTAGAAGAAGGTTATTCAAACAAGGAGGGCACGTTTAGGTTACATGTTACCACTCCTGGATACGGGTGACTTGCTTCACAAGGGAAAATCTGCATGCACAGCCTCTGGTCCGGTCAGAAGCCTTTCTCATCTGTTGCAGCATGAAACATCCAAGTATACTATGTAGCAAAGTCTGTGACACAGTAACCACAGGGTTACGTAGAAGACACACTGGAACAAGCTCTCCTTGTCCACAATATCAAAAGACAATCCTACAGTACATGTTTAGTAGATTACTCTACTTCATCAGGGATCCCTTTATCTTTATGCCAAGGTGGCCATCTTGGATCTAGTGGCCCAGCATCACAGGCTCAGCTCTCATACCCTTCTTGTTTTCTGACAGCTACAGTCCGTTGGGTCTGTGTCTCCCTCCCTCCACCCTGTCATAGCCCCCTTCAACCTGAGGTGCTACCGCACGGCCTTCCCCGACCTCAGGTGGATTGTGCCGTCGGGCCAGGGCCTCAGGGGAGTGAGAGGTATATGTCTGCTGCCTAACAGCTCCCTGATAGGGAGGGGGGTGATTTGTTGCCTTTTAATTCTTTGATTGTCTCTTTTATCTCCTCTGGAGAGATTGGAGCTTCTAGGGCTGGTTTAACCACTTGGAAGAAATTTTAAAATTATAATTTCGTATACTGTACAGTATGTTCAACCATTTTAGTGTTATTCTGGGCTTTATTTATGCTGGGGTTCCCAAGGTTGTAGAGGGAAGAATAATAATTTTCAAAACATTTACAGTTATTTTGGGGGTCCTGCCATAAGATAGAATTTGTCTCTCCCTGATTGACTGTATTCTTGTGAATTTCTTAAGGTTTTTTAATTTGGAGTTTGTCAGCCTTATTCTCTTTAGAGTAATATCACTGTTTTAGCCATCTCAAAGCCCTTCCTTGTTTTTTTCTTAAAGGAGCAGATTTAACTCCCCTCTAAAGTTTATGATCCTAGACCACAGTTGCCACAAGTGTGTTTCTTGTGAAGGTCTTCATGGGACAATATTTTTTGGGTAAGGTAATCAATTTGCTTCATTTTAATTTTTTTCGTTTTGCGATGCAAAGCTGATTATAGAACCTCTAATTCCTACCTTATGGGCCCAGATAGTAGTGTAAAGCATATCAGGAGTACAGTTGATGCAAAAGTAGGTTGACATTAACTCTTTGATTTTTAAAAAATTGTATTTGGGTTACACAGCATGGTTGGGTTTAATCTCCAAACAAATTTCTAATTTGCAGAGCTGGTGATATCAACAGTAGGTCTATTTCTAAAGGAGCATAACCTAACCACGTGATGGCATGATATTAAGCCATCCTAGTCGTGCACACTGCACACTAATGTACAGTAATATCAGCAAAGATATAATCTGTCCTGGAGCAGTAATGATGGATGTGAGAGAAAAAGAAGTCGCCTTTAATGATCAGGCATCTGAGATAAACTGAAATTGTATGTTTGTGATGGTGCTCAAGAGTGCTGGGACTGTGTTGAAGGAAGGGAGAATTGTCTGGGTAATAACAGTTGTAGTCTCAGTACTGTGCCTTTAAATCGGCTCTTTCCTAATGGGGTACCCTGAAGGTTGGAGTGGGTTGCCAATAGACAGCCCCCTCTTTCCTCATTGGGTAACCCCCGGTAGTAGTACTCACTGTTTTCAATTCCTTCCTTCCCAGTCTCCCTTCCAAAAGCGTGCAGCTGTATTGAGTGTGAATCCGAAGCCAGAGTGTGCAGCGCACAGCAGTAGAGAGGAGCAGGTCTTAGCAGTAAAAGTCCTTTATTAATAAATCATCATGTGGGACAACAGCAAACCTTCAACGCGTTTCGTTCAAAGGAACTTTATCAAGAAGTGCTGTATGTATTAAAAACAACCATTTAAGTACAGCTGACTGCCCGTTTTTCGCGCCAAAACGTGACGTCATCATATATGTTTTACACCAATCATAAGGCTTGTTCCTCGCGCATGCGCGCGGCGCCAGTGCTGTGTATTGACATCTCTGGTTATATTAATTCCCGCGCATGCGCGCGACGCCAGGGTTCCACTCTATGGTAAACTCTATGGTAAACTGTATGCTCAATAGACTCCCGCGCATGCGCGCGACGCCAGAGTCCCAGGGAGGTTACTACCACTGACAGCTATGTCAGGCAGGAGGCACACGCCCCTCTGGGCGGTGCTACAAGCATGGACATGCCTCTGACAGAGGCAGAAGGACCACCCCTCCTCCTCTAGTGTCTGCACTTGTGCTAAGGAGTCAGACTATGGGGTAAAGAATAACTGCCCAATTTGTCCTAACAAGTGTTTATAGCTAAACTCCACAACGACATTGTTGTTATGGCTGGGGAATATGAGGCAGCAGGCTGTACTACAATGGGAGTTACACATAAACAAAATGTGAGTTTACAAGCCATCAAACATAAATGTATAAATAAACAACAAATGTGTACATAAACAAACAATGTGCAATACATTTTATCTAAAAAAGAAGAACATATAACAAGTCAATTTATTATTAAAATTTATATTTATCAGAAATGTGTATAATTAATGATAAAAAATAAACAATAAAAACAATTATTTAAAAAAAATCTTGTGTCTTATTTAGGTAACAGCAAATTGCTGCCCTACTGGATGAAAATGGTAATAATATTGATTGTTCCAAACATTTCCATTCAATGTGGATTTTTATACATATACATATTAAGGTTTTGTATTTGTATCACCTCAACCTAGTATAAGACTAATCTAAGTAATATATAGTCCCATTATTAATCAAAAATAGATGTTAAGTTAGCAGTTGAGTTAATTATACTTCTAGATCGAGTTTATCGGATGGGTGCAGAAAGACGTAAACAAATATTAATTAATTACAACAGAGTCTGAATATATCTTCATAGAGACATTATAAGTGATTAATTATGCTCATACTATTTATTGTTTGGGTACCAATGAAAGGCTTTTAGACATATTTTTCAAATATATTCTTTTGTCAAGAACGATATATTTATTTAAGAAAATGATTGATATTCCATTCTATATTTATTCCCTCAGGGTACCGTGTTCTCAGTGTGAATATCCAATAGGATTCTCTACAATCCAATGTTTTCTCAATATTACCCCCTCTTTCTTTTCTGATTATTTTTTCAATGCCCATAAATGAGAAGTTGCTAATTCCTCCTTGTCTACATTCCGAAAAATGTTTGGAGACAGGGTGTTCCATATCTTTCTTACGTATTAGCCTGCAATGTTCTTGCATCCTAATTTTTAAAGCTCTTGTGGTCCTGCCGACATATCTCTTCCCACAGCCACAGTTGATCAAATACACTACAAATGTAGTATTACAGTTGATAAAACTATGTATAGTGTGACATTTGTGTGGACTGTGGGAGAAGACATGTCGTGCAGGTTTCATGAACTGGCACATGTTACAGTGATTGCATCTGAAGGATCCCCTTGTCACATATTGATCTGAGCCCTTAGTAGGTGTTGATATTACACTCGGTGATAAAAATGTGGCTAATGTTTTTGCTCGTCTGTAAACGAATTTGGGACCCTTGTCTATATATTCCTTAAGAATTGGATCCATCCGTAACAATTCCCAATGCTTATTCACAATTTTAGTTATGTGGTTGCTGGATTTACTATACTGTGAAATAAACAGCGGACATATTCCGTCGTCTTTCTGGTCTTTTTTTAATGTTGATGTAGTGTCAGTATATGTACCCATCCTTCTTACTCTGGACTCGGGTGGCATCACTGTTGCACGTTCAATTTCTTTTACCTCCTGTAGTGTATTTTGGAGGGTCTCCCGATCATATCCTCTCTCGATAAATCTATTTGTCAGATCCTCAGACTGAGTCATGAAACTGTCTGAAGTTGAACAGTTCCACTTCAGTCTGAGGTACTGACCTTTGGGTATTCCCTTAATCACAGACCTGGGGTGACAACTGTCCACTCTAAGAAACGAGTTACGAGAATTTGGTTTCTTATAGATATCTGATTGTATTTTTTGATTGATGTCAATATAAAATAGAATGTCCAGGTAGCTAATGTGTTGGGTATGATAATTAATAGTGAGTTGAATATCAAAAGTGTTATTATTTAAATATTGTGTGAATTCTAATAAGGTGTCAATATTACCGTGCCAAATAAAAATAAGATCATCAATAAATCGTTTGTAGAAAACAATATTGTGCCTATAAAGATTAGTGCTACCAAAGATGAAATTGTTCTCCCACCACCCCATAAAAAGGTTGGCATAAGAGGGGGCAAAACTTGTCCCCATTGCCGTTCCCCGAAGTTGTAAATAAAATTTGTGATCAAAAAGAAAATAGTTGTGGGTGAGTAAAAAAAGTATTGATTCCATTATAAATGTGGTTGTGAGTATTGAGCTCCCCGGACATTCTATAAAGTGGCGGACAGCCGTCATACCCAGGTCGTGTTGAATGATCGAATACAGGGAGACCACGTCCATGGTAACCCACAGATAATCCTGATTCCAACTAATGTGTTGTAATTTAGTAAGTAGGTCCCCAGAGTCCAGAATGAAGGAGGGCAGATTCCTGACAAAAGGTTGCAAATATGCATTCACATATTGAGATAAACCATCTCCCAAAGATCCAATGCTGGAGACTATTGGCCGACCAGGAGGGTTGATCAAAGTCTTGTGGATCTTTGGGAGATGGTGATATATGGGAATGATAGGATGGCGATTGATAATAAAGTCAGGTTCACTTTTGGTCAAGACATATGTAGCAGTACCCAGATCCACAAGCTCAAGGAGTTCCCTCAAAAAACAGTCTGTGGGATCCCGTGGTAGCACAGAATAGGAGGACACATCCCCAAGTTGGCGAAATGCCTCCTTGAAGTAGTCAGTCCTACTCTGTACCACCACAGCACCCCCCTTGTCTGCATTCTTTATTACTAGCATTGAATTATCTTGTAATGACTTGATAGCAATTCTCTCCTCCTTAGTGAGGTTGTCGTACCTCGAGGGGGAGAAGGAAAAGCCCTGAGCCAGCAGTCTTAGATCACGGACCACAAGGTTCTCGAACATATTCAAATAAGGACCTTTCGCAAAGGTGGGGTAAAAAAACGATTTATCCCTGAGTTTGGATTGCCAATCTCCCAAAATGTGTGTTTGTGTGTCTTCTAGAGTGTTACCTTCTAGAAAAAGGTCTTCCATGTCCCTAAGTATGCAATCATCTCCGAAGGAGTCTGGAGTTCCTATATTGAGGGAGGAAAGTGGTGCACAAGAAGAGTTAGCTGTTTTACAAATGGTTGAATCAGACATCCCATCAGGCATTTGTCCTAGAGTTGTCTCGGTCTGAGACCCACCTCCACTATTTGAGTGATGAAAGAATTTTTTTAGGGTTAGTTTACGCACGAACTTATGGACATCGATCACTACACCAAATAGATCGACGTCCATAGTAGGGGCATATTTCAATCCCTTATTTAGGAGTGAGGTCTCAGCAGGGGACAACTCTATACCTGAAATATTGATCACATTATTAGTACATGTTAATAATTCTTTTTCCTTTTGTTTGCTCTTTTGCCACCCGTGTCTTTTTTTCCCCCCCCTCCTTGTCCTCTTTCGTCTCTCCTGAACATAAGGTAGTTTTTTGACTGTTGATCAATTTGGTGTCATTTTGTTTGGCGGCTGTAGATTCCCCCCGGGTCATCATGCCGTCTGATGGACGCCTCTCGTCTCTGGGGTGGTCAGTATTCCCACGTTGAGAATTGTTTGATCTATTCTCCATGTCCATAAATGAGACTGAGTGTGATGTAGTTTCCACATCAGACAGTTCTGAGTCCCCGCTTTGATAATCAAAATTGCTGGGTTTTAAAATAGATTTACTTGGGGTTGATCTACGTGATTGAGTGTTAGATGTATCCCTTGAAAAACGGTCAAACATAGGGACTGTTCTCTGCCAATTATATATCTGATTTTTTTCGTAGTCTATACGATCACGATCATATTTGTTTTGTTTACGTATCATGATTTCTCTTTCTGCCTCCTCCACAGTTTTAGCTAATATCTGGTCATATTTGGTGAAGCCCTCAATGTCCTTAAATTTCCGCAATTTGTCCTGAAGTTCTTTAATCTGTGTATCTAATGTTGATTTCTCTTTGATCTTGTGTTGCAAAATTAATTCCATTAGGCCAAAGGAACAGGTATTCAACATGGTGATCCACTGTTCCTCAAAATTTTTGTCAGGAAAACCAAAGGTTGGGGCTTTTTTCATTCTAAGGCCCCGTGGGATTCTTTTCGTTTTAAGATAATTCTCTGTGGCCACTATGTCCCACCAAATTCGAGTTTTATAAATCAACAGTCTTTCTAGTTTTTGAAAATATATTTTCAGATCACAGATATCGTTTGTGTCAGTTTCTACTACATTTTCAAAGACTCGGAGGGCTTTTTTCTTTCTGCCTGTATCATCTCCACAATTGAAGGTATATGCAACTGGAGTTGTATTCCCTTGTATTTCCTCCATATCATCCATTAAGGTTCCCACAAAAAATACCAATAAATGTCCATAAAACAGTTGAAAAAACTGCACAGACCTGCTCCTATAAAAAATGAGCAATAGTTTATATTCATATGGCAATTCCTTAATTCATCACCAGTCCTCTTATGCACGAGCCACCATAAAGGAGAAACGTAAATTGTATGTTTGTGATGGTGCTCAAGAGTGCTGGGACTGTGTTGAAGGAAGGGAGAATTGTCTGGGTAATAACAGTTGTAGTCTCAGTACTGTGCCTTTAAATCGGCTCTTTCCTAAACTCGATCTAGAAGTATAATTAACTCAACTGCTAACTTAACATCTATTTTTGGTTACTAATGGGACTATATATTACTTAGATTAGTCTTATACTAGGTTGAGGTGATACAAATACAAAACCTTAATATGTACTGTATATGTATAAAAATCCACATTGAATGGAAATGTTTGGAACAATCAATATTATTACCATTTTCATCCAGTAGGGCAGCAATTTGCTGTTACCTAAATAAGACACAAGATTTTTTTTAAATAATTGTTTTTATTGTTTATTTTTTATCATTAATTATACACATTTCTGATAAATATAAATTTTAATAATAAATTGACTTGTTATATGTTCTTCTTTTTTAGATAAAATGTATTGCACATTGTTTGTTTATGTACACATTTGTTGTTTATTTATACATTTATGTTTGATGGCTTGTAAACTCACATTTTGTTTATGTGTAACTCCCATTGTAGTACAGCCTGCTGCCTCATATTCCCCAGCCATAACAACAATGTCGTTGTGGAGTTTAGCTATAAACACTTGTTAGGACAAATTGGGCAGTTATTCTTTACCCCATAGTCTGACTCCTTAGCACAAGTGCAGACACTAGAGGAGGAGGGGTGGTCCTTCTGCCTCTGTCAGAGGCATGTCCATGCTTGTAGCACCGCCCAGAGGGGCGTGTGCCTCCTGCCTGACATGGCTGTCAGTGGTAGTAACCTCCCTGGGACTCTGGCGTCGCGCGCATGCGCGGGAGTCTATTGAGCATACAGTTTACCATAGAGTTTACCATAGAGTGGAACCCTGGCGTCGCGCGCATGCGCGGGAATTAATATAACCAGAGATGTCAATACACAGCACTGGCGCCGCGCGCATGCGCGAGGAACAAGCCTTATGATTGGTGTAAAACATATATGATGACGTCACGTTTTGGCGCGAAAAACGGGCAGTCAGCTGTACTTAAATGGTTGTTTTTAATACATACAGCACTTCTTGATAAAGTTCCTTTGAACGAAACGCGTTGAAGGTTTGCTGTTGTCCCACATGATGATTTATTAATAAAGGACTTTTACTGCTAAGACCTGCTCCTCTCTACTGCTGTGCGCTGCACACTCTGGCTTCGGATCTGAGATAAACTGGGATTTACAAAAGAAGTGCAAGCACTTGGAATTGCGGGAGTCTCTGGGGTCAGTGGGAGAGTCATCGGGACTAAATGTATCTAATCAAAATAGAGAGAATAGTAGAGAGTCAAAGAGGGCCTTAAGTTCACCTGCTGTAATCCACAGTTCCACCAACTCTGGACATAGCCTGAAAGAGATCATCAATAAAATCAGATTGGTCTGAATTGGGTGAAAAGAACAAAGAAACTAACATAAAATAAGTGCTATACGGTACCTACATGATACTGTGACACCCAGTGACAATTGTTATACTGTATAACACTAAAATCAGAAACACAGTAACAATCATATGTCATGAAAGAGTTTACTATAACTCTCTAGAAAAATATGCAGCCTAGGGAACACACAGATTCTCCCAAAATCCAGAGATATATACTTAACAAAAGATGATTCTCCCCAGTGCAAAATTGGTTATAAAAATGAATAAATGTCGAAGGATAGCTCCTCTGTTGGAAATATATATATTTCAGACAGCACTCCCTTGATAATGTAGTTTTTTTTTGCAGCAGGAATACAAAAGAGGCCCTATCATAGTAGAATATCAAACACTCATGCAAGAGTTTCCCAACACTAATTAGAAAAAAAAGTCAGCAAGAGTTTGGAAAAAGGGAATATTTTACCACAAATGATAATTAGTAAAAAATGAATGCACAATCATAAAGTGCATATATATATATATATAAATATATATATAAATATATATATATATATATATATATCTTAGATGAGAACGCATACACAATATAAAAAGGATCTATGATCCAAATGAATGGGTAATCAATACAGATGGACACATGTTTTTGGTGGATTTGGATCCGCAGCAGATCAGCCAGTTTCTTTGATGCATGGATTTCAGTGATCAATCTCAAAAAGGGTGATTCAAGAATACTGGGTTATGCTTGACTACACAACTATGTTTGTATGAGAAAGAGAAAAAAGAAAAGAAAATGTAAACAGAAAAATAGAGTGAGCGAACGAATGAACAAGCCTTTTCTCCATGTGCATACAGCATATACATTGTGGCAATGCAAATTTCCCCCGACGTCATACCTGGCCCTGCTGCCGTCGCGGGCGGGCCCCGGCCCTCAGCTGCCTGCAGGACTTTTCCATTTCCTCTCTCAGTCCCATGCTGACGTCAGCGCCAGAAGTAAGCTTGGCCCAGCATCCGGCGTGCCTCGCACCGTCAGAGCCCCGTCATGCGCCAGTGTAAGCTCGACGCCGAAGAGAGGAAAGGTCCTGCAGGCAGCTGAGAGCCAGGGCCCGCATTACCCTCATCCTCCTCATCCTCCTCTTCCTCCTTCTGCTGCTGCTGCTCCAGGGCTGGATGTGCACAGGCTGGTGGCAGTACTAGCGCGGCTGCAGGCTCACAGCGGGGTCCAGTGGGGCATCAAGCCTGGCCAGAGGTTGGCACCCACCCAGCCAGCGGACCCCGCAGACACCGGGCCTGGCCTGACCCAAGGTAAGTCTGTTTTTTTATATGTATTGGGGGCTTGGGGTTATTTTATATGTATTGAGGGGTTTGGTGGAATTTTTATATGTATTGGGAGGCTTGGGGGTATTTTTTTATGTATTGGGTGGCTTGGGGTATTTTTGGGGTGGCCTTGAGGGGTATTTGTATATATCTAGTGGGGGTCTTGTGGGTATTTGTCTATGTATTGGGAGGCTTGAGGGTATTTTTAAATGTATTGAGGGGCTTGGGGGAATTTTTATATGGGGTTTATTTTTTTTATATGTATTGGGAATGGTTGTGTTTTTTTTATATGATGCGTGTGTGTGTGTGTGTGTGTGTGTGTGTGTGTGTGTGTGTGTGTGTGTATGTATATATATATACACACACATACAGTACATATATAATATGGAAATATTACTGTATGTTTATTTGCATGTCTTAGACAGGTCTGCAATCCTGTCTTTCACCATTATCACCCAGCACAAAGCACTTCCACTGCAGCAAGGGATTCCGGGAAATGACATGCAAATGAGCACACAGTGCCACCTTTTGTCTCAAGCTCACATTACACGAGCAACCCTTAAGCCAATGCATGCTGCTTTAAACACAGCTTTTGAGCATAGGCTGGGGTGAGATGCAAAGCCAGTAAACCCACTCACAGACATGTTTCAACCTTAATGAGTATCATCAGTATGAGGTTGGTTGTGCTGGCTATGCTGGTTTGAGTAGGTATTCACCACACTTATTAAGGTTATGGTGGGTAAAAAAGTGACTAAACCCCTCTACAGTAAAGCATATAGCAAATGGAAATATTACTGTATGTTCATTTGCATGTCTTAGTGTGGAATATACATATATATATATAAATATATATATATATATATATATATATGCAAAAACAAAAGAAAAACAGGCGCACTCCTAGTGTATTAAAGTATAAAAGGTTTTATAGGACTGTAAAATATAAAAAACGCATTCACAGAGTAATATTTAAAGCATGTATGAGATATACTCAATCGCCTGAGAACTGCAGGGGTCCACGCCAAACGTCCCCGTGTATTCGGTATTCACCAGAGGTGGCACCAACGGGACGTTTGGCGTGGACCCCTGCAGTTCTCAGGCGATTGAGTATATCTCATACATGCTTTAAATATTACTCTGTTTGTGAGTGCGTTTTTTTTATATTTTACAGTCCTATAAAAACTTTTATACATTAATACACTAGGAGTGCACCTGTTTTTCTTTTGTTTTTGCAGATATCTTTGGGATTTGGTGATCCTTATATTCGGGCTGCATGTCTCCGGTAGACTAAGTATATTCGTGGACTTTAAGTTGTGAACTGTTTTTTTACACATTTTTTATTATTTTTCATATATACTTTAAAAATTTATTTTTTTATTTTTTCTATTTTTGATTTGATTTATTTTAATTTTATTATTGTTATTTTTTCCAGTTTATAATTTACTGTAGGTCAGTTGCTATACCAGTATTTATAATTTATATTTATAATTCGCCTTTGGGTATTCATTGGTCATATAGCCTTAATATTCCAATCTGTCTAATACAGCTGATCAAAATTTGAATCAGTTATACTAAGGCGCTACTCCAATTTGTTCTTGTCTTTTTATATATATATATATATATATATATATATATATATATATTTTTTTTATATATATATATATAATATATATATGTATATGTATATGTATGGGGGCGGTGTAACAGGGTCTTATCCCTGTTAACAGACTTACCTCTAATCCAGCAGTATGCTGGTTGATTGCACACCGGCAATCAACCACTCCACCTGCCTAATCACAGCTCTGTGAAAAAGCCTGTTCGCAGAAACAGGAAGGAGATTTTCATCAGTACACAAGGGTGGTGACAAGAGGAAAGAGGTCTTGAGCAGAAAGGCTCTGCTGAGATCAAGACACCCAAAGACCTATATTCCTGGACACAGGGCACCCAGGAACCTACCAGAGACTGACATGAAGGGCCACCTGCTTTAAGGTATCTCTTGAGACTTTGTGGAATAGGGTGGTAATGGGATTATCCCTCCAGCCCTGGAGAAAGGGACTGGGGACGTAAATTAGCCCTTAAACAGGGATAGGCGTTTGTTGTTTTCATATGTTTAGCTGTGTTAAAAGGGACAGGCGCATTAAAGCCTTATTTTAATGTCACCTTAAAAACGGTCTCCATTGCATACCTCTCTTACAGGTGGTTATATGTACTGTTTTTTTTCTATGTATTGGGTAGGTGGGTTTTTGTATGCATTTGGGGGGGATGGGGAGGTTGTATATATATTTGGGGGTGGGGATTTTTTTTTTTTATGTATAGCCTCCCGGCCGCTACCTCTCTACCTGGGCCCTTCCAGTGTCAGGCCTGGTAGGTGCAGGCAGTGGAGGGGTTAATTCCTTCTTTAGGCTCTGTGTGTGTATTGCAGACTTGGATACATTTCAGGTATCCAAGGGCAGGTCTAGCAACTACCAGAGGATGTCAGCCTGAGAGAAGGATACTGATTGGTAATCACTACTTTTAGATGAACTAATCAGTATTCAACCTGTTCTGTTAAGGGGAAGGGTTTCAACTCCCAATCTCAGGTTATAAATTATGGCACTCTCCTAAATTCAGTGTGGTTCTTCCTGGTTGATCCTAGTAGTCAGTCTTTCTCCTCCACCTGTGGAGCGAGGAGCCACTTCCTCCATCCCACCAGGGGATGGGAGGAGAGTGTAGCAGGCCTGACATGGGCCAAATGCCTGAGTCAGGGCTCTGGCAGTCATGGGAGACAAGAGAGAAAAAGGATACCTCTGATCTGTGTTATTACCAGCTGCATGCAATAAAAAGCCAGTTGTATCAGAACCAGTGTGATTATTGTCTGCTGCTGTGCAGGAAAAACAAGGTGTCAGTATGGGCCATCCCCTGCCCCTGCAGAGAATCTATGCTGACTGGTGGCGCTGCACCCCTGAAGAACAAAGGTAACCTGCAACCCTTTCCTGGTTCTTCCCAAACCACCGCGGAGCACTCAGCCCTCCTGTTTGCCTACAGGTATGCAGCCCAAAACCTAGACAGTAGCCAGAAGAATCAAAACCCCAATATCACTTAGGGTGGGGGTACAAGGGCTACATATGTATTTGGGGTTGGGAGGTTTTTTGCATTGTCTGAGGGGGAGGGAATGAGTAAGCGTGGGGTAATTGACAGAGGGAGAGGAGAGAGGGGTGAGTGAGGAAATGAGGGAGTAAGAGTGAGACGCAGGGGAGAGAAATACATGCGAGGCTGGAGAGTGAGAGGGGGTGAGACGGAAGGGAGAGAAATACATGGGAAGAGGGGGGGGAGAGAGGGGGCTTGTGAGGTGGGAAATGGAAGGGTGGCTCGCAATACCGCCAACACGGGGGGGGGGGGTGGGGAGTGGCTCTGCTTAAAATGTTTGTTCTGTGCCCCATGATTTTGGTTGGTGGTCCTGATTGGCATATATACTAAATGTTAATTGTCAGTTTAACTCTGCAAATACAGGTAAACCCTGTTATAGCGCGGTCCTCGGGGGCCACCCGATCCGACCCCGCTACAAACGGAGTTGCGCTAATTAAATAAAATAAATTAATTAATTAAACAAATTTAAAATGCCCGCTGCGCCCGGGGTTCCGTGTCTACAGAGGGGGGAGAGCTGGGATCGCATCATCGCACTGTGCTGCACTGTGCTACTCCTCCCTCCCTCCTCCCTCCTCCCTCCTCCCTCCTCCCTCCTCCCCAGCAGTCAGAGACAGTGTTGCCAGGTCCGCGGTTTTCCTGCCCAATTGGGCTGGTTTTAGTCCCAGTTCCGCGGGAAATTTTAGCTAGTCGCGGGTTGCAGGTTTTTGGGCTAGTTAAATTTTCTTCCGCTATTTTTTGTGCTTCTGCTGAACCTTATAGCAGGGGCCATTGAGAAGCTGCCCACATCCCTCTGCAAGTTGTCCCGCGACTCACGTATAGCTAGTGCAACCATTGGAGCGCATGCCCCCGCCAGGCGCAAAGTCCCACCCACCCCCTACACGTGGCAGGTGACCAATCATCGCGCACAAGTCTGATGTAAGCAGGATAAAGTCGGAACATGGCGGAGAGCTGTGCGTGGCTGTTAGCGCTGAGCATTGGGGGGAGATCTCTTTAAAACCTTGCTGCCTTCCTTTTTATCAATAGTAAGTAAGGGCGACTGGTCGCTTTTATATCACAAATGGGAAATAGAAAGTGCCCCCCACGGTCATGGAAAGGAGGCGATGTGTATGTTGTTGCATAAATGTGATTAAAAATGGGAGATGCGGAGGCGCATGCGCGACGGAGAGAGACATGGTCGCATAGGCTAGGAGCTCCGTGCCTTGCTTGATAGAAAACGCGAGCTGAAACCTAACACGACCCCCAAAACCACTGCAATTTCCCCCAATTAAAGCTCACACCACCCCGAGATGTCCAGGAAGGGCCCTAAAATCACAAAAAAGAAAGGGCTGCCGGAGTATTTTGGCTGCGCCAGAATGAGCGGAGCGGGAGCAGAAATGGCGGCTAATTCAAATGCCGGCTCTGAAACGGAGCCGGATTATGAAGAAGAAGAGCAGGCTAACCAGGCGATGCGTCCGGCCAGACAAGGTGACTTTGACAAACTCTACTCGGACTTAAAAACTCTTTTCCAAGCGGAGATCAAAGACCTCAAGAAAGAGGTGTCCGGCCTGGGGGAAAGGACAAGCACTTTAGAGACTAAAATGGACCACTCAATCAAATCAATTAAAAAACATGACCGAAAACTCAAGGACCTCCAGGAGCAGGTGAATGAACTTCAGGAGCGCCAGGAGGACGCTGAGAATAGGGACAGACGCAATAATCTCAGGGTTAGAGGGGTCCCTGAAGCTGCCCAGGACTGTGAAGAATATATATCAAGATGGCTGGAGACCCTTTTGCCTGACACCCCTAAAGACCTCCTGACGCTAGACCGGTGCCACCGGGCCTTGAGAGCTAAGCCGTTGCAAAACGAGCAACCCAGGGATATTGTGCTCCGGATGCACCATTACAGGACAAAAGAAGCAGTCCTCCATAAGACGAGACCCCTACCTGTGGTGGAGTTCGAGGGCACGAGGCTGTCAATCTTCCAGGACTTATCCCCTGTAACACTGGCCCGCCGCAGATCCCTGCTGCCGATCACGAAGGCCCTACGGGAGAAGGGGGTCAGGTATAGATGGACATTCCCCTTCGGCCTTCTGGTGGCGAGAGGAGGCAAGGTGACCACAATGAGGGAGCCAGAAGAAGGGCCAGCCTTCCTCCATAAGCTGGGCCTGGGCGAGGCCCCCGCGGTCTCAGATCCGGGGAGTCCGCTCCCAGAACCCATATGGGAGCAGAACACCAAGTCTCTCAGAAGGCAGAGCGGAAAGGACTGAAGGGAGGACACCCAAAAATTGAAGCCGAAGTTGCGGCAGTGGTTATTATATGTTACAATATTTTGCACTAAAATAAAATGTTAAAAGGTTGTCCCCGGTTTCCAGTGGCACATCGCCACAGACAGGCCCCACTCCCCCAAAGGAAGAGCACTAGACACCGAACACCCGATGACTACCTCCTAATACGCCAGGCCAAAGACGGCAACAACCGAGTAAAAACAAACAAGAAATAAAAGCAAACACAATCAAAAAATCAAAGGCCTACCCCTCCGGCAAATCCCTCTACAAGATGGCGAAGGTAGCTGGGATGGCGGGAACCCACGGTGAAGCGCAGGAGCCGGAAGAGCGAGGAGCAGGAGCAGCCGCCCATACCTCCAGCCTGGTAAGACGCAAGTTCCAAAATGGCGGCGGCCCGGAAGCGCGTCTAAGGTGGACCCGGAAGGAGCGACGCCATCTTGAAGGTGGCGCGTGGACGGGCCCCGTCGTCATCATCCAATATAGCCAGCGCCGGAGGCCCCGATAGGTAGCCAAGAGGCGCCGGTCCGGTAAATCAGGCAAGACCGGGACACCACAGCGGGAAATATGAACTCCATCAGTATATAAAAAAAAAAAAAAAAGACGGCACAAGAGCAAAGGAGCGGCAAGAGGGAGATGGGAAGGGATATGTAGGTAAGATAAATAGTAGACGAAGGAAGACAGTCAGGGGGCATCATGGGATAAGGGACCAGCAGGAAGTAAGACGAAGGGATAATAGAGTAGGTGCGGAAGGAGTAGAGAGTGGAGACTGGGGGAAGAGATGCAGGGGGAAGTGACAGGACGGGGCGAGATAGACTAGTAAGTGAGGGAGGAAATTGCAAGGTAGGAAGGAAAATGAGCAAGTTGCAGAAGGGAGCAGGATAGGTTATGTGTTAGAAAGGTAGGTGAGTTAAGGTTTTGAAGGGAATAAGACATAGGGTATAGACACCATATGGAGAAGATGGCTACGGGGAGGAACAGGATGGCAAGTCACAGAGAGATGAGGAGTTAATATATAATTCAAACACATCAAGAGGCTGGGTGTTCGGGACGGGTAGGCAAAACCAAATAGAGATAGGAGTAGGGGAAGTATAGAGAGGATTAAGCGTAACTAAGGGTAAGGGGAGACAGAGGGGCCGATGCAATAAGACAGACAAGAGCTGGGATGAGGGGACATCCACTAATAGTTAGGTTTTGTTAAGAAATTATTCAGAGAAAAGCGAGGCGGGAGTAACTGGAGGTGACCTATCTCAAAGTCAGTATGAGCCTCACGCTAGGGAAGGGGAGGGAGGTTCCCCCAGCCCCTAGTGAAATCCTTTGGGTCAGGACTCTTGGACGGGGCATCACCCGCTCCAAGCCAACCCCGGACTGCTGGAACAGAGTTCGGGAACCTAAAGGACAAGTCCTCGACGTGAGGACAATCTCGTCAAGACGTCGAGAAAGTTTATGTTATGAAATGTGTTGTGTGTTGTTTTTGTCTTCCCCGGTTTCCCCTTTTGTGTGCCCCCCCCCTTTGTATCCTCAGGAGAGAGGGTGGCGGGCCAAGATACGTGGAAGAAACATCGCTCCAGAGGCGAGCCCCACGTCCAAGGGCGAAGTGAGACATCACAACCTGAGATTGAGAGAAGAGTGGGGATCTGGTCCAGGGAATCAGCAGCAAAGTCATCTCATATCCTCAAATGAATAAGGAACTCAGGCTTGTATCACACAACATTAAAGGGTTCAATAATCCGACCAAACGTAGAATCGCCTTCCGGGATTATAAGCGCAAAGGGGCAGAAATTCTGTTCCTACAAGAAACCCACTTTTCCCAAGATAACTTCCCCAAATTCTTAGATAGAGACTTCCCGACACACTTTCTGTCCTCCGCAAGGGTCAAAAAAAAAGGAGTAGCCATACTAATTCATAGAAGAATACCGTTCATACTTGACAAGACCTTTAGAGATAAAGAGGGACGATTTCTTATAGTTAGAGGGACAATTCAAGGGTTTCCAATTACTTTAGCAACAATTTATGCCCCCAACGAGACAGCTCCAGGTTTTTTCTCTTCTTTCTTTGGAAAACTTAACAGAGTGGCCAGAGGCAATATCATTGTCGCTGGGGATCTGAATAGGACGCTACGCGAGGACCTTGACAGATGTACATCCACTAAAAATACACACAGACCCGACGTACTAACACTCAAACAGGGAATACGTGACTGCCAGTTACTCGATATTTGG
This sequence comes from Ascaphus truei, assembly GCF_040206685.1. Classification (NCBI taxonomy): domain Eukaryota; kingdom Metazoa; phylum Chordata; class Amphibia; order Anura; family Ascaphidae; genus Ascaphus; species Ascaphus truei. Next base: position 271,823,873 of record NC_134483.1, read on the forward strand.
AGAGAACAACACCAGAGACAGAAAGACCCACATGACACATACAGCAGGATAGATTACTTCCTTGTATCCAACAGAATGGTCCCTGGGGTCTCTCACACCGAGATCCATGATATTTCATGGTCTGACCATGCACCTATAGAGCTGCGGTGCACACTAATCCCACTAGACAGACCCAGAGCGAACTGGAAACTAAATGAAATCCTGCTGAAAATCCCGGCCCTACAGCTAGAAATTGGACAAAAGATTGCACAATATTTCGAGGAAAATGAGGGGAGCGTGGCTACACAATCCACACTGTGGGAGGCCCGTAAGGCTACCCTCAGGGGGGTCATTATGAACCTGGCCGCTAGACGGAAAAAAGAGCGGGACGGTAAAATTTTGAAACTAGAGGACCAGTTAGCGGAGCTTTCCTCTCTTCACAAAAAAGACAAAAATGCCCACACATTGACTCAAATACTTGCCACTAAAACGAGTCTTAACCTCCTCCTCTCCGCCCAGGCTGAGAAGGAATTGACCTGGTCCAAGCGGAAATTTTTCGAAAAGGCCAACAAGCCTGACACACTACTTGCCAATAAGCTAAAAAATAAGATGCCAAATTACCACATTCACGCGATTCGGAACCAAAATGGGGACCTTACATCCATCCCAGCGAACATCGCGGGGGAATTCAAAAAGTACTATGAAGTACTATACAATGGAGATAAGGTGACCCATAACCCAAAAACTAAGGAAGACCTACGGACCTTCCTGAAAGAGGCACATTTACCCATTCTGAAGAGATGCGATAGGGAGGCGCTCCAGTCGGATTTCACGATGGAGGAACTCTCTGGGGTCATTAAAGCACTAAAACCAGCTAAAGCCCCAGGGCCAGATGGCTTTTCAAATTTATACTATAAGAAATATTTAAAAATCCTAGCCCCCCACATGTTGAAGCTATTCAACGAAATCTTAGCAGGGGCCTCATTCCCAGCACAAATGCTCCAAGCTTCAATATCAGTGATCCATAAACCCGGAAAGGACCCGGCAGACTGTAAGAGCTACCGGCCCATTTCACTGATTAACTCGGATCTCAAAATTTACTCTAAACTTATAGCCAACAGGGTGGGTAGCGTTCTTCCCGGGTTGATACACGCAGATCAAGTAGGGTTTATCGGAGGCAGACAAGCGGCAGACAACACCAGGAGAATCATTGACCTAATTGATCTGGCCCAAAAAGAAAAAATTCAATCCATGGTGTTAAGTCTGGACGCTGAGAAAGCCTTCGATAGGATAGACTGGCCCTACTTAGCGGAAACATTGAGAGCATTTGGCTTTGAGGGACGCCTCCTGCAGGCCATCTTGGCGTTATACAAAAACCCCACAGCAAGAGTGAGATATCAAGGGTCCCCCTCAGAACAGTTTGAAATTAAAAGCGGAACTCGTCAGGGATGCCCGCTGTCGCCTTTACTGTTCGCTTTATGTATTGAGCCTTTGGCGGCTCACATTAGAAATAGCCCAGATATCTCTGGTATCCCGGTGGGAGACCAAATGCACAAAGCCGCTCTTTATGCGGATGATGTCATTCTCACACTAACCAAACCTCTCACCTCTCTTCCTAATGTATTCAACATATTGGGTAAATTCAACCAAATATCGGGATTTAAGATCAATCAGTCTAAATCAGAAGCCCTCAATATCAATCTACCAAAAGAAGTCGAAAAACTGATTGACCTCAATTTTCAATTCAAATGGCAACCCTCCGCTATCAAGTATTTAGGGGTATATCTCACAAGGGAATACAAAACACTATATAAAGCAAATTTCCCCAAGATCATAAAGACGCTGGGGGAGGATCTCCGAACCTGGATGAAAGGGAGCATATCATGGATTGGGAGGATACATAGCGTGAAAATGAATCTCCTCCCAAAGATGTTATATCTCTTCCAGAGCCTCCCTATTCCGTTGGTGCAGGCGGACATCCTCTCCCTCCAGTCAAAAATTATGACATTTATCTGGAATGGGAAAAACCCAAGAATCAATAAAGGAATACTAAAACGTCCTACAACACGCGGAGGGTTAGCGGTGCCTTGCTTGTTGGCCTACTATAAAGCAGCCCAATTAGGGCAGATTTTCCAATGGCACACAGACCCAAGCTTACGGAGATGGGTCGCATTGGAGAAAAGTTGTTGTGCACCAATTGAACTCCAAAACTTAATCTGGCTACCCAAAGAAGGGGTACGCAAGATGAACAACCCAATACAGACCATGGTCAATTCACTAAAAGTTTGGGAGGCCACGAAATTCAAATGTAATCTGACCACCAAAACATCGCTAATGACACCAATAGTGGGCAACACAGACTTCGCTCCGGGCCTGAATAGCAAAAACGTTCTAATGTGGACACAGAAAGGATTGTCCCAACTACGAGATCTGGAGGGCATAAAGACCATACAAACATTTGATCAAATTAAATCCTCTAAAAATATCCCAAACAGCGAATTTTTTAGGTACCTCCAGATCAGAGATTTTTATAATAAAACGCCAATTCGACCGGCGCGAACAAATTTCGAGCAGCTGTGTTCTAGAGCTACGGACACAAGGGGACTCACATCTAGAATGTACAGGGAAGTGATCTGCCAGAAGTCGCCTATAGAGAACAGACTGAGTTATATGAGACACTGGGAATCCGATCTAGGCGAGACTTTAGAGGACGACGAATGGGACAGAATTATTCAGGCGGCAGCAAAAAGCTCAATCTGCACCACATTAAAGGAGAACGCATATAAAGTCCTTATGAGGTGGTACTACACTCCGACGCGCTTAGCGAAATTTGTAAAAGGCTACTCCCCCCTCTGCCCTAAACAGTGTGGGGAAACTGCAGATCTCCGACATATGCTGTGGTCTTGCACTAAAGTGGCCCCTATTTGGGAACAAATCAGAGACTGGATTCAGCGGATTCTCGATTTAGAGATCCCCCTGGACCCGTGGCTGTTCCTCTTGGGCAGGCGGATCCAGGGTCTATCAAATGCGTCGCATAAATTAATCGCGCATTTCGCCACCGCCACAAGATGCGAGATCGCAGCACTATGGAAACAGCAGGAGGTCCCAATTATCCCAAAGATCAAAAATAGAATTTGGCATGTCTGCCGGATGGAACAATTAACGAGTTTAGTTAATGACACCGGCACAAACTTTCTAAAAGTCTGGGATCCATGGCTGACCCAGGCAGACATCCCCGGAGTGGAGGCCACCTCGATCCTGCACTAATTAAACCAGATGCGGTCTCCGTTAAGGTCAGATTAGACAAAATGACATAGTGACGCGCAGCTAGCAGACCCCCACACGGTCCCAAAATTAGGTAAACCCAATACCAGAAAGAACCTCTAGGAGGACCTGCCCCACCTAAATTCCCTAAATCCCTTGGATATGGCCTACCATCGGGGCCAAGACTCAGCGAGAAAGACACAGTTTTGCCTAGCCATCCTACACCCCCCCTACCCCCCCTACCCCCCTTCCCCTGTCCCCTTGTCTAGTTTGTCTGGTCCTGTATGTACAGTCTCAAATGGTTGAGTTTCAGAGGCATTATTATATATGTTTAACAAAATCGGAATGATGATAATGGGCTGTGGAACAACGGTTGTATATGTACTTTCCAATAAAAATTTAAAGTTGAAAAAAAAAAATGGGAGATGCGTTGAAACCCAGGTTACAGTGACTGCTGATCTAAAAATTAGCCAGGTTGAGTAAATTATCAGGAAGGGCGCAATGTCAAACTCCCATTTGTTTACCCTGAATCCTATCCTTTAAAACCAGGACAAGAACCACATTTACTGTAATCGAGTATTATAATACCCCCCCCCTTTAGATGCTCCCTAATATTAACCCCATTCCAGCCACTGCTTGTGATATTTGAGTGTGTGTGCAGTGTCCTGTGAGTGTGTGTGCAGTGTCCTGTGAGTGTGTGTGCAGTGTGCAGTGTCCTGTGAGTGTGTGCAGTGTCCTGTGAGTGTGTGCAGTGTGCAGTGTCCTGTGAGTGTGTGCAGTGTCCTGCGAGTGTGTGCAGTGTGCAGTGTCCTGTGAGTGTGTGCAGTGTGCAGTGTCCTGTGAGTGTGTGCAGTGTTCTGTGTGTATGTAGTGTCCTGTGAGAGTGTGTGCAGTGAGAGTGTGTGCAGTGTGTGCAGTGTGCAAAAAAAATGTAAAAAAAAATTAAATTTAAAAAAAAATTAAAAAAAAACAAACAAAAAAAACCGGGAGCCACGTGAAAACCGCGTTATAACTGATTCGCCTTATAACGGGTCACGCTATAACGGGGTTTACCTGTATAAAGTTTTTGACTCAGTGGAAAGAATGAAATTAAACTGTTCTTATTTCATTTAGATTCCCAAATTATTAAAAACTGTATTTCTTATGCTACTTTTTATTATTTTTTAAATATGTTTCTATTCGAGAAACAGGTGCTCTTATACCTTATGTGTAAATATATCACATTTATTATTAAATGAATGTAGGTAGGACTGTTGCTTTTTTAGTTATGTATTTTAATAGATTATATTTCTTCTAACTAATAGGGTGAACTGTATCAAAAACATGTTAATAAAATGTGATAGGTCTATTAAATCCTATTTACTGATTAATAAGGTTTGCTTGAGTTAGATATACATACCAAGAAGCACATTAATTAATGTAAAATTAACATGCTGAATTATAACTAAATAAAGACTGAGTATTTGACCATCCCTTTGCCCTCTGGCAAAGATGATATAATGTGGTCTTGGCACTAAGGTACAGTAAAAGAAGCTGATTCATGGATGGTCATTGATGCATGTATTACTCTTTCTTGTTGCATGATGCTAGTACATCTGGCGAACACATCTATTTTTACAGCATTGTTCTGTTATTATACAGTAATTGCCCCTAAATTTGGATCGGCAGAATGTCAGTTTTGCTGCCAAGAAAACAAATGCAACAATTGTGACTATAACCAGAAATGTACCATATTATAAAGCTTAGAACAGTCCAGCCTCAAATCAGCTAGTCATAATCTGGCTAAGATGAAGCCATTTCTCCTTCTGTGCCTTGCTTTGCAGTTTAATGGCACTTTATTTCAATAACAGTGATTTCATCCATCTGAAAATAAATTAATTGCTCTTCTTTCTTTTGGGCCGCTGCAATTTTAGGAAAAGATTAGAGAGCATCTTCTAATAGAATAAATAGAGTTCTGTAAATACTGTCTCTCCATGTAGTAGACACATATTAGGGACCTATGAAGAAAACTTAATACAATTCAAATATTTATGTTGGTACTTGAACTTATAGAACATGATTTTCAACTTCTGTCAACATTTTATTTTGACATCTTAAATATTCCTACTTTCTAAGTCCCATTTTTCATACATACTATATATAGATGTATCAGACATTAGTGCTGTCATTCATATGATACATTATTTTAAAATAGCACTATTGGTGCAAGCCATCAGTTGGTTTAGCTTACACTGCTAGAGCTGATGCCCAAAGTAGCAGAGTTTGGGTTCTAATCCTGTTGGGTCTGACACCAGTACACCATTCCAGTTGGTAGATTCCTTAGGCTAGTCATCTCAGTATAGTTCTTATGGAAATTCTTTATGAAGTGTGGGATGTGACTAATTTAAATATACTTTGCTTAGCCATTAGCATATCTCCCAGGATGCTTCATGTGGGCTCATTTCTCAGCTCTTTTTTTATGGAGACACTTCTAAATTGGAAGTCCTTCTGTATCTCCTCCTCAAAAATTCACAATGATTTTTTTAGTACCCAATCTGATGGATTTCGGTGTGCAGATCAGATTTGGTCTAAAAAAGAGGGAAAATCCATAAATTGGATTTTGACAGGTTCACCCATTTTTATTGTAGTGCTTGTACCAGTGACAGCTATAAGGAACCTAAGAATGCGCAGAGAACCCGTGAACCCTAAAAACACTTGTGCAATGACTAAAGTGGGAAAAGATAACACGGCAGCACATAAAATTCTGTGGACTGCGAATTTCAGAGGACCAATCTCAAAAAAGGCGATTCGCATTTTGTGGATTTTTAATTATTAATATGAATACACTCTGTGGATTCTGCAACCCATGGACAGATTGGTAGAATTCAATCTGCGGATTCAGCAATCTGCCAACGGATTGCTGAATCCACGGATTGGCTTCTACAAATCTGTCCACGGGTTAGATCCAAAGGCGTTTTTTTGATTAATCTGCACAGATTAAAACTGCCAAAATCCGTTTGTGGATTTTACACTGCTAAACAATGTTTTGGGGGGAATGCGAGAAAATCCAGGAAATGGATTTAGGCAGATTCGCCCACCTCTAGTAATCAGTGACTGAAACTGATGCAAATATTTAAAAAAAATTAAACATACAGGATTTAAAAAAAAAATTAAAATAGGAGTGTGCATTTGTTAAGTGGTATACAATTGTTTTGCCATTGTTTTAATCCTTGTTTTTATCCTTGTTTTGCAGATTCTAAAGGTCAACTTCCACATCTTGTTCATGTAGAAACCACATCCAGTGAGACAGAACATCACTGTTGGATGATTAAGGTATACATGCCAGTATACATGCCATTCAATTAGCATATACATGTACCACGCATGCACACACATTCAATGGAACGCATGTGCTCCATACAGTTTACATAGAGCGCGCATGTACAGCAGTGTACTGACAGAGCAGCACTAATTAATGCATATATTTCTTCTGAATTATTTTACAGGTAAAGTTGTACAAGGAGAGCCAGAAGAAGATGTTGGTGGAAGAAGATTGTATTATTCTATTATTTTATGGAGATTTTATTCTTTTTTCCAGTCTTTTTTATATCTCTCTAATTTACTGTAATAAAAAATTCATATGTTATTAATAAGTTTCAATTATCGAAGTTATATTTAGCATTGAAACAGTGTATGGGAATAAGGGGTGGGTTACATTGAGTTTAGGTTAAAAGCACACTAGCAACCCTTATTGTTACTGCAAAATACTATGACAACTGCAAAACCCCATTTGGCAGCCCCGAGTTACATGCACATACATTATGGAGAATTGCACTTGGTTTAGCGCGGTCACAGAAATAGTAAGACTTGCTACATCTGTATCTATTTATTTTCTTTCCTACAGTCTGCAAAGTATTACTTCAATTTTTCATAACTCACAATTTGACTCCATGTTGTCAACTGTGTGTTGAATGTATCCTTCCAAAATCATAAAACTCAATGATAAACCTTATGTTTTTCTCCTCATAGATATTTACATTTCACTGCATTTCTTTTGGGTTAAATGCTGCATTGCTATTTCCAAGTAATATACTTCATAACGAGTCTTAATATATATTGTTTGGTGAGTCTCAAGTAATAAAATACTGATATTGCAAAACTTTCTGGAATACTGTTGAAATGTTCAAAGTATGTATTTTTCATGAATACTGTATATCTCCTTATATTTTAGTTTGACTAAATTACCTTGAAAAAAAAAGTTTGGATTATTACCCATTTAGGATATAGACTGAAATTATCTATGATTTGTCAACATTAAGATAATTTTGACCCTACTGTACACAGGATACTTAACTCTGATTCACGGTGCAAATAATTTTGTTGACACTTTGATAGTCATTCATGAACCCAGTTATGGAATTTAGCTAGATACCTGGAAAGGGTTCAGAATGAATCTAACATACTGTAAACTGAATATCTATAGTATGACACTCTAGAAATGCCTAAATTACACACACCTAACTCAAACCCTAGATTTGAAATCCACTGCAAAATGAAAACAGTTAATAATTTAGTTTTATTCTCATCATGGATAGATTTTGTATTAAACCGTTCCAACTGAATGTTTAAAGCACTGACAGTTGAGGATTACATGTATATTGCACCGAGATATATAATATATATATATATATATATATATATATGCAAATATAACTGTATGCTCATCTGCATGTCTTAGGCAGGTCTGCAACCCCGCCTTTCCCCATTATCACCCAGCATACAGCACTTCCACTGCAGCAAGGGATTCTGGGAAATTACATGCAAATGCGCACACAGTGTCACTTTTTGCCTCAATAACCATTTTTAACATGGTTCCCTATAGGCTTAAGCTTGCTGCATGGTCACAGCTTTGAGCACAGCCAGGGTTATATATAGATAGATAGATAGATAGATAGATAGATAGATAGATAGATAGATAGATAGATAGATAGATAGATAGATAGAGAGAGAGAGAGAGAGAGAGGCGCTAATCTGAATAAAGGGAAAATTTAAATTATTGTTAATACTAATAATAATCAACCATGCATGTGTACAAACTGATGCTAGCTGAGATGACACGCAATGGGTTAATGTTAAAAGCATACAATATAGCAGAGATAAGGGACAAGACAAACATAACATGTAACATTGATTAACACACATATATTCACAGGTAGCTCAAACTCCTGCACCCACCATGTCATGAAAATATATTTATGCCAAAAAGAGTGCTAATGAGCGTGTCAAATGTATTCCACCAAGGTCAGGGGTGCCCAATACTACATCAAATTGACAAAACATATACGGTAAGTATAAAGTTTAAATACTTCAATAATAGTAATTACTTGTTTTTTTAGTTAAACCCTTTGGCCAAAGCGTCGTAAGCCTGCATACCAAACGTCAAGGTAAACCAAAAATGCTGGTCCTAACACTAAAACCGTGAACCCTTCCTTTTACCTCTGTATGAGGGGAAGCAACTGCAGTGAGTTGTCCATTCAGCAAATTGCCAGAACCTCCCAAGTTAAAAAGGTGGGGGGGAGCTCTTGGGTGAGGTGCCACCTACAGTACCTCCATTTAATTGTTACCAGTCAGAAATTGATTAACACACACCTCCCCCCAGTACAAAAAATGTAACGCCAACTACTTAATGTTGATGTATCTACATCTGCTGTGTGACATGAGTGAACATTCAGCTCTCAGTAACAAAGAGTGCATTAGCTGAATTGCGAATACATTAGTTGCAATTATATATTGTGGGTTTCATTAAATTTTCCACTAGCCTTATAAAGGTGGTGTTGTTGCAAATTGCGTATACATTGAATGCAATTATATTTTGTGGGTTTTTACTAAGTGATCTACTAGCCACTATAAAGGTGGTGTTGTTGCAATAAGGAGAGTACTGGCTCTAAAATCCTAACGGATTGATTAGATGCAATTACAAGAAACTGTAGCCACTGTGGGTTTTTCTCAATGATTAACTAGCTACAAAATAGGTGGTGTTGCTTGGTTAAACAGAACCATATTTAACATCACATGCAATTTTTTGCTATTACAGCTGTTCTATACATCTACCAGCTAATGAATTGGTGGTGTTGTTCTGATCAATTTAACTATATTCTAATGTGATATTGAAATTCGGTTTTCACAAACTTAAACCACAAGTTATCTGTGTGGCTGTTGTTAATGGATTGTGTCTTTCAAGGAGAATTCAATGACGAAGATACATTTTCCTACTATGTGTATCTATATGTATTTGATATAGTCCAGATCTCCAGCATCCTACCCCACCTTTTAATATGATTACATTGTTCACTGTATATATTTGTGCACTTAGATGAGTTATGTTAATAAAATGTTAATATTTAGCATTTTAATCTGGTATCACCCTTCTCAGAATACAATTTGATAACAAATTATGATTATTCAGTTAATTTAAAGACATTAAGTCCATTGTTAATATTGACTACTTATGGCTTGAGTGCAATAATAGGGGTTTATTTTGTGATCATCTCTTGATCATTTTTATATCTAGGTAGGAGACTTGACCTTGTAGATACTGCAGCACATCGAACATGTTTTGCATCTCCGCCATAACTCTACAGGTGGACAATTTGTTTTTTATTGCTTCACAAGCAATCAGGTTTGGTGGTGTGTCATGAGGAGAGTCAATGAAAGTAGTAATAGTGTTGCTCACCAGAGATAAATGCCCAGAATCTGGATCAGCAAAGCGGATGGTAGACAGACTCCTAAAGAACAGGCAACTGAGTTAGTAGTTACAGGGCAGGTAACAAAGGTACAAAGTCAGGTCACAGGTGAAAGTCCAGGACAGGTCAGCAAACAGGAGGCCATGGGGCAAGTCGAAGTAAGGAACCAGTTCATCAAAAAGTTGAAAGCAAACAGTAGCAAAGAGCAACACAGCTAAGTCACAAGTAGCAGGAAAGTTGTGAAGCAAGGAAGAGACTTTGTGTTTTCTTTTTATAGGCCAGGGTACTCACATGCTGCAGTTAGAATGTCTGACAGCTGTAGACCAGGATGCAGATCTTACTAGAAAAGCCCTGAAAATGCATTCCGTAGACCACACATGAGCCTACATTAAAAGAATCGTATATGTATTCATTTGACCCCACATGCACCTACATTCAAATACTTACATGTGTATACTTTAGACTAGGCCTGCACAACTCCAGTCTACGAGGGCCGCAAACAAGCCAGGTTTGCAGTATATCCCTACTTCAACACAGCTGACTCAATTAGTGGCTCAGCATGACTAGATGAATTATAATGTATTTTGCTATGGTTTTTTCTGGCAAAGGAGGATATGACCTGCAGTACGCTGATGAGGACACCCTTCACATTGCCTGGGGTAAGTAGAACTGTTTTATTGACTTTATTTATGCTGCATGGATAATGTTGTGTTTAATAATGGTCAAATAATCTATTATCCATATTTGGATAATAGTTATTTTGCCCATTACTGTACTGTATGTGTTTTGGTAGGGTGGGGGGATGTATTGATTTTAATGTAGGCCACGTTTATTTTTTAAATACAGAATTGGTACTGTAGGACCCCGGATGCCCACGGGTACCGCCTGAGGACCCACTGGGGACACCCGTGGGGAAGAACTGGGGGCCCACAGCTGTGGGGGCCCTGTGGACCCATGGGCACCAACTGAGGGCCTCCAGACACCCATGGGAACCACCAGAGTGCCCCAGTCACCCCTGCGAACCACCCGAGGGCCCCCAGACACCCGTGGGGATGACCCGGGGATTCACAGACACCCACGGGAACCACCCATGGACCCCATTGGGGCCTGCAGGGACCTGCATAGACCACCTGGAGGCCACAGTGCCTTGCGGGGACCACCCGAGGGCCCCCAGACACACGTGGGTACCCCCTGGAGTGCACTGTGTGTCCTGCGGACACCTGTCGGGACCACCCGGGGACCCCCACCAGCCTAGGGTATTAATTCTGTGTTTATAAAAATAAATATTGGCTTTACAGTATGTGGGGGCACGGGGTGGGCTGTGTATTTGTGCTTACTAGATATTCAATTTTAAACACTGCAGTAATGTAGCAGGGGGATCTCCGGAGCTGAACCACATTGATTTCAGGTCTTGTACCCCCTACTTCCCAAGATACAGGCCCCATTATGAGGTGACAGTATCTACTATGCATGCAAATGTCACGCATCACTTGATCGGGACATTTCTATGCATAGGAGATACCGGCACCCCATAACAGGACCTGTATCTCGGGAAGTAGGGTGTCCCCGGACTTAAAATCAACGTGGTTCAGCTCCGGAGACCCCCTGCTACATTACTGTAATGTTTAAAATTAAATAAAACCCCAGCGATCGCCTGTGAGAGGTGCGCAGTTAGAGTAACTGATTCAGCCTCTCTCTTACTGCACGTCTATTACAGAGAGGCAGACCCCGGTAGGACTCACACAGCAGGGACCCCTGCTGTTTTAATCCGATGGGCCATTCTAGTCTGCCCTGGCAAAACTTGTGAGGATCACATGGAGATCTCGATATCCATTTAGAGATTTGTTCGAATAACAGCTGCTGCATCTGTACCATACTGTATTACTCCCTTTTAGCTATTAATTCAAGCTCCCCCATTTTTATGTCAGGCTTCTTGCGTTAGCACGCATGCATATAAGGATTTTTACAGTTTGCGCTACTGTTCTCGTATCTGCTCCTGTCTTTATACTCCAATTGGGTTTAGTTTTTAGAGGTTTACTATGGGCATTTAATATGGTTGTCTTCCTGCCTGCTAAACTTCTACTTCCCTCCATTCTACCTCCATGAACCCTAGCTATTTCCCCACCTACTTTCTTATTTAAAATCTCCTCCAACCTTTTTAACCCTTACTCCTAGTACAGAATATCCTTCTTTATTGAGGTGCAACAAATCCCTATCATAAATATAGCACCGCTAAGAAAAGGACACCCAGTGCGTTAAAACCTTAATACCCACCTTCCTAAACTGTACCACTTTCTTAGCCATGCTTAGACCTCCCAAAGCTCCAACTGTTTCCCTGGGGTAGTGCATGGAACTGGTATTATTTCAGAAAATATTACTTTGGAGGTCCTTGCATTAAGCTCGTGCCTAGATTCTTGAAATTATTTTTTTAGACACTCCCACTTTCTCTAACTTTGTCATTGGTGCCAACGTGTACCAAGACCGTCGACTCATTCACAGCACCCCTCAACAATCTGTCTACCCTATACACAATGTGCTGAACCCGAGCCCCGTGAGACAGCAAACTGTTTGGTTAATGTGGTCACAGCAACAGATTGCCCTCTCTACCCTCCTAATAATGGAGACCCCTACCACCACAGCCTTTCTTGTTCTCTGAGTATCCTGAGGCCCCTCTGTGCTTGAGGAACTATTCCCCTTGCTAATAGTTAGTACCAGTCAAATACAGTGGTTCTAGTGGGACTACAAGTTCAACACCCTTATAAAGATAGACATATAGACTGAGATAACACCCTTATCTAATCATTATATATTATAAACATTTATATTTCTTTATATACTGTATAGTGTTAATTCCTGGGCAAAGATTGACCACCATCTAACCTGTATAGTCTCTCAGAATATATATGTAACCCTCCCTGCCCAGCTTATAGGGAGATTACATCTTGTACTGTTTTTTATTACACATCATTGCTTACCTTGGCTCAGAGTGCTGGATTCAGGCGGCTGGGCAATGAGGTAGCAAGATGAAAAATAATGGGCGCCAGAAACTTTTGCAGTTCAACAGACTTTTATGTGTGGCATGGAGACCGTCCACACTCAACTTTGTACTGTTTTGCACGGTTATTTATCAATACTGTGCTTCCATGGGTGCCCGCACTTAACACTCTGAGGGAGATATATCATCTGAGTTGTTTAACTGCTATGGGACCTGTCTCCCCTATTCATTGCTTTGGAATAATCATCTGTACTACCCTGGATACACAAGGCCCTGGTATCCTTTGTCTATTTGGGAACTGCCACTTCCATACAGACATAGACGAGTTTTACTTTGGATTCGTAGTTAGAGCTGATCCACCGGCTCCCGGGAACCCTCCTTTCTGAGGCCCTTTGTGGCGTTCCATTTAGCTATCTCTGGGACCTGATGGACTACATTAGCCTTATTCTGGGATCCTAACTTTATATTGCACTGTCCCGCTCTACAACATAATAAATATAGGGGGGCCTGGTCTGCTCTACTGCTTTATGAATCTATCTCTATCTACTCTACCTGAGGCGCCTCTCCTCGAGTCCTCCAGGAACCTAACCTTCTCCAATCTTCTCTGTAACCTAAATACTCTTCCATGACATCAGAATCCTTATAGTAACATTGTGTGAGGTCCAACATATGTTAACCTGCTAGTAACCCTTTAGGAGGGGGACTACATATACTTAACCCTTTAGGAGGGGGACTACATATACTTAACTTAAGCATTTGTCAATCAGTTTCAGTTGCTTTAACACAGGTACTGTAACATAGTTAACATACTTTATAAGTATATATATTTTATATAGATAATGGAAAAAGCATTGTATTTGCACAATTTGTAGACTTTGAACACATTTCTTGTTATGCACACACTATCAATATTATTGTACAACATTTTCTGAAACACAATGGGTTTGTGTAGGAGATGCTGTAACTTTTGGCATTCTGTGACAGCATGTAGAACACTGCAACAAGAAAAATATAATCTAAAATGTAATGAATTTTGCACTGCGGCATCTAGGGCCAACAAGAAACTTTGATTGAAGGTTCTCCCCTAATAGGCATTGCCAACAGTGTGTTATCAGACAGCTGGGCCCCCATCCCCATCCATTCCTGTCTTTTAAACCCTGTTCAATCAGGAGTTTACTTGACACAACTTAGGAAACCTTACACTAGGATGTGGTCCCCTGAGCCTGAACAGAGAGAGAGTTAACTCTTCACTCTCTTACAGGGCCCATCAAGAATTGCCCCAGTTTCCTGTTGGGCCAGTCTGACCCTGTACACCATCAACGAAGCAAGGAGTTATAACAGAGTTTCTACCCTCAATGGCCTTACGAGATCTCAAGAAATGCAACACGCTATCACCATCTACAAATCATACCATGAGATAGGGAGAGGAGGGAGTTATATTACTCCAGCCCACTGGAAAAACGTTACTGACTTGTCTACACTATTTATACCAATTGAGATAGTTAGGAAGGGAATTTAGACAGTGCTAACCTGAGTCAGGTCAAACAACTGAAAATAAATCTTGAAAAGCATCTGAGGAAGCAGAAGGTCAATATGAAAAGAATACAGTGCTTGATGCCTTGGCCTTGTTCACCACCCCATTTCTGTGCTTAATGACGATTTCCACCATATTGACATGTAAGCAGTAAGTTATGGAAACCAAACTAAATGCTCAGTTCAAGCCAAACTTGTCTTCTTTTCTTCCACGTTATACAGATGTAAACACCTGCAAATACGGCCTTGTTGCCAAAATGATAGTTAGGTCAATAGTCACATGTACCTTACCCTTTTGCAACTGCTGAAAATGATATGTCTGCTATTAGTAAAAATAGTTGTGACAATTAGTAACATGCAAGATAAAAATTCAAATACAACTGTAAACTAATTGTAGAAGCAGAGACACTTACAGAAGAAAAAGAAAGCTGGTCAGGTTTAAAGGACATGACCAAATATCCTGCAGCTAAAACCAAAATAACCTAAAGTTTCTAGAATGGTGGAATAATATTTTAATTATAACAGAGAAGTTGAAATCAATGCAAGCCTATTCATATATTGTGTGGAGAAGAGAACTAATGTGTGTGAAGCCCTTTATACAGACTCACTTTGGACTACTTAAGCTTCCCACCCTCCAGTGTGTAATCTTAAAATGTATTTAGCACTGCTGGGAACCTTGTAAGTTATTGTCTCAAGATGCTACTGCCAAAAATGCTGAGAAGCTGGTATTCATCAAAATGAACTACAGCATGTTTGATAAATATAATTCCAGTCAAACTGAAAATGAACAGATAGCGATTGTTTCCAGTGGTTAAGATTTTTTGTTAGGTCCTAATGGCAATGATGATTATGATGAAAATGAAAAAGATGAACCATAATCCAAATACATAATCTTTGTTGCTGATTTTCCCCAATGTAACAATCACTTGCAGAGGGCAAACACTGACAGATACACGCAGTACACATTGAACATAATATGTCTTGTTGTTTATTATTGGCAAAAGAGGATGTTTGGGAAGGTGTTGTGGTGGTAATTTTGTGGGTACCCGCACAAGCCAGCGCTGATACAGCACTGATACAGCATTGCCAGCATACAGCTCTGTACTGTATGTCTTAACTGTTTAATCTGTGACAGGGTGTTAAGGAACTCCCAAGAACATAGTACAGAGTACTTACCTCTATGAAAAAGTCATACATATACAGTACGTTATACAGGCCAGTGGTTTGTAATTGCCGAGCTAACACAGCAGGTGAGAGCCTCAGACTGAGACTTACAAGCTAAGCTTCTGCTGTGTGATATTTTTTACTACATGAAAGAACAAGTGCTCAAGACCACATAATAAACAGCATCCTTCATGCACTACGTCTCTAACATAACATACTTAATTTGATTGAATGGTCCAATACCATATTCTCCAACTAGTTGTCTAATTGTTCTGCCTTAGGCTGCCCTTATAGTGCTGGCGACGATGCAAAGTTGCGTCAAAACAAATCCATTGCCGCCGTTGAGTGTGCTTATAGTAAGTGCGACGCAACAGTGCGATCGCTGGAAGTCATCTCAATTTGATTTTTTCAGCGACCGTAGCCTGATGTCGCCGTTACGTCACCGGCACGATAAGCGTAGCCTAACTTGGAAACAGCAGTCTTCATGCACTCCCTCTACAAAGTGCCAAACCTGATTAAAAATTGTCTTTTTATATAGTATCTTTCTAACTATTCTTGTTCTGTCATTGTTTTACATTTTCCTGTTCTTATTATTTACTATCACGATATCTTCAAAATAGATTGTAAATAACATAAATATTAAATTAGGAAGCAAAATAACAATCTAGATTACATGCCATTAATATGTATTTAATGAAATTCACATTTTCCCTATAATTCAATACGGGCAAGGTGTGTAAGACGATGCACGGGCTCTTTTATAAAGCGTGCATGTAGCGTGAAACACGTTAGAGGGGGCTCATCTCCTTCTGTTTGGTATGTGCCGTCAATAAAGGATTTTTGTACCTGTTTTGAGCAGTCTAGCTACCACGTTTTTCCCCCCTAAAGCCTGTGCATCATCAAACACACCTTGTCTATCTGGATACTTCTCAAAGACTGGAACACGCCGACGGTTTCATCAAGACCTCCTACTGAGTGAGTACATATTTATTCCAAATACTCACGTAAGTCATTCTCTAACACTAGCTCACACAGCAAATAGCAGGTTAATATAATTGGTGCCTTTGGGATAGGCCAGTTGAACCTGTGGGCTCAGTGTACACTTGAGACAAGAAAACAAAGGATTCAATTATCTGCAAGTGTTTCTGTAATTTACATTTGTAACTTTTACCATATGGGAATGATCATTTCAAGAATATACTGGTATTTACCTCTGGATAGCATCACATGGCGGTGTTCTACTCCTACCTTTCTCTATAATTCAATACCAAAACAATTTAATGAGTTTTTTCAAAACCAAAACACAATTTTATTTAGAACCAAAACATGCACTCCCTACTTCCCGCATTCCTGCAATGTATAATTTCAATATATAGTACAGTTCCAAAGTGCGGGAAACAAACAAGGAGAAACCTGCTTGTGCAGCCAACACAACATAGACAGACAATTTCTTCAAAAGTACAGGTTCCTCTAGGACCGAAATACAAAGAAGAGCTCTACTCATAAGTTCATAATGCAATTCTCCATTTAATGTGTCAGCTAAAATCAGTGGAAAGACAATGTTTCAGGTCCCATATGGACCTTTCACTTGACTTGTGAGCAGAGTTCTACTTTGTATCTCTGTCCTAGAGGAGACCTGTACTTTAAAGAATTTGTTTGCCTAAGAAGTTCATTATATGGCATGCATGAACACTAATACATAGTTCAACTTTTTCTATCCTCTGTGTGCTATCACCTACGTTTTTGCTGCAGTTGTTTGTTATATTCTGGAAGATCATGGTTTAATTTGTTTATTTATGCATCTTTAACAAAGGTAAATTAAATCATTTTGGAACCAAAATGAATTAAATTAAAATTCTACAGCTCTGATTATACTTAATTAAACTTGTTGCTACGAATGACTAGCTGCGATGAGAAATTATTTTGTTGGTGTTTTCTGAAGAGTGGGAAGCTCATCTTTTCTAAAACAGCAGTCAGCTGTTTAATTAAGGAATGCCCTCATGGGCTTTGCTGGGCTTCAGTTGGGTTTATTGTTCTAAAAATAGTACAAACTATTTCATAAGTTATTAATAAATTACCAGGAAATGCTGGAACTTATTGCTTGAAATAAAAATCTAATCAAAACTCAAAAGGAAGGGTACATTTTCTAACCAGGTTAGATGACATGTATTTTTACTCTATTAGAAAATAGTTTTACCAGTCTTTGTTCTATTCCTTTTGAACAAATGGCATGTAATATTTCTTGAACTGTTTTTTTTTATAGTGGTTTTAATTGAAAATATACCTATTTAGATTTTTTCCATGGGTGATACTCCTTTATTTATAGCAGTCCTTTTTGTATTTACATTATAGTCTGTAGGTATGCCATGCTGATCAAGTCAGAATAGTACTACACATATGGGGTTATGCACTAAGCTCCGATAAGTCATTTTAAGACCGCAAAGAGGCTTTTAAGGCCGATACAGCTTGCTGCGCGATTCACTAAGCAGTGATAACAGCACTTTTTCGGCCTTAAAAGGCATTTTTTCTGGCCTGCTTGCAAAACCTGCACAAAAAAGGCAAACGTGCCGATTTCTGCCAGTCCGTGGGATTCTCTAAGCGGCGCTATGTCAATCGTGCTTTAAATATGCGCCGGAAAAATGTGCCAGCTAAAGGCAGGCGCAAAAGAAGCTGGACTTAGAAAAAAATTCTTTGTTTACCTTTTTGCAGGCACACCATCCATACAACAGGCCAGCGGGTGTTCCCGGCTGACCCCATGGGGGTCCCAGGTGATCCCTGTGGAGAATCCGGGGTCCCCGCGGGTGTCCTGGGGTTCCCATGGGCCTATGGTACCAATGGTGTGCCCCAAAAAAATAAACAATACTTGTAAAAAAATACACCCCCGTCCCCTAACACATACAGTACATTAATGGGCAAAATTACTATTATCCACATATGGATAATAAAGCATTTGCAAATTAAAAATACAGTAATCACAATAAATAAAATAAATACATCTTGCACTCACCCCTGCCAGACTGCCACGATGAAGGCCGTCCTCATCCTCATCCTGTCCCTGCCCTCCGGTGCTGCAAAAAATACACAAGAATAAAAAGCGACAATATAATGTCCCCTAACCCCTTAATTACCTCAGCGGTTAATAACCGCTATAGTAATTAAGGGGTTAACCCACCCTCACTCACTACTCACCTGGGAGGCCTAACCAACCTCACCCACTACCCACCCGGGAGGCCTACCCACCTCCCCTTGGGGACAATACCCTCTTCACCCACCCCACTACCCACAATACAAACACTACACAGAACAGCCCCACTACCCACCTCCTAGGCCCCACAATAAACATTACCATATTTAATAAACATTAATACTTAACCCACCCATCCCCTGTGCCCCCCCATAAAAACATGATTTATTATTTTACATACAGGGTTAATACCCCAGGCCTACAGTAGTCCCCGGTGGTCCCGACGGGTGTCCGCAGGCCTCACAGTGCTCCAGAGGGAGGTGCCCACAGGGTCCGGTGATCTCTGCTAGGTGTGTGGGCCTCCAGGTGGTCGTTGCGGATCACCATGGGCCACAATGGGGTCAACGGGTGGGCCCGTGAGTGTCTGGGGTTCCCTGAGTCAACTCCACAGGTGTCTGGGGGCCCTCAGTTGGTTCCTACAGTGGTCTGGGGCCCTCGGGTGGTACTTGTGGTCTGCGCGGCCCCCACAGCTGCTGGGCCCCCGATTCTTTACCGCAAGTGTCCCCTGTGGGTCCGCAGGTGGTACCCGTGGGTGTTCGGGGGTCCTCAGGTGGTCTCTATAGGTCCCCGCAGACATAAGGTACCTAGCCTGTTTGTAAAAAAATAAAACATGTCCTGCATTTAAATAAATCAACCCCACCACTACCAAACACACGGGGACAATACCCCTTCACCCACCCCCACTACCCACAATGAAAACAATACACATAACAGTCCCATTACCAATCTCTTAGGTCCCACAATAAAAATTATAGTATTTAATAAACAATACATAACTGACCCACCCCCTGTGCCCTCATAAAAACATGATTTATTATTTTACATACAGGCTTAATATCACAGGCCAATGGGGTTCCTGGTGGTCCCAACGGGTGTCTACTGGCCCCAAAGTGCAGCCTAGGGGTACCCATGAGTGTCTGGGGGCTTCTGGGTTGTCCCCACTAGGCGCTGTGGGCCTCCAGGTGGTTCCCACGTGTCACCGCTAGCCCCAATGTGGTCCACTACTGGTCCCGCGGGTGTCTGGGGGTCCCTGGGTTGTCCCCACAGGTGTCTGAGGGCCCTTGGGTGGTTCCCATGGAGGTCTGGGGGCCCTCGGGTGGTTCCAATGGGGGTCTGTGGGACCCCCACAGCTGTGAAGCCCCCAGTTCTTCCCCGCAGGTGTCCCCCGTGGGTCCGCAGGTGGTACACATGGGCGTTCAGGGGTCCTCAAGTGGTACCTGTTGGCGTCCGGGGGTCCTCAGATGGTCTCCATGGGTCCCCACAGCCCTGCTGTACCAATCCTTTATGTAAAAAAATAAACATGTCATACATTTCAATACAAAAAAGATAACAGTGCTGCACACCTAATCAGAATCACAATAAAGCAAGATACCTGTGATAAAATACCGGTGCTCCTGGGTCAGGGAAATCTTGTAACTCAAACTCCTAGACTATGGCACGTAATAGAGGATCCAAGGCACTACGGATTTTCAGAAATTTATTATAAAGCTAAGCACAACGTTTCAACCTTCTCCGAGGTCTTTCTCAAGTGACTGGCATACCCAATATACAAAGTGCCCATTATATGTAGGAAAATAATCACCTCCAAGTCTCTTCACCTGATGTGTAATCAATATCTCAGTCTCTACCATTATCTGGTGTGCACATGCATCCGTCCCGGTTCCAGCGACGTCATCACGTTCCTCCATGCTTCAATCCTTGTGGATAGGTCCCCGAAGTCTCGCGAGTTTTAGCCGCAGTCCTTCTCATCTGAATGGTTCCTATTGGCCGATCCCGCCATCTGTATAGGCTATAATGTCCCGCCCCTATGTCTGCGGGTATCCTCCGACGTCATCACGTGCTGATCTTTAGTGTCTCCATCTCCTCCTTCCCTGTAGAACCGATCCTCTTCGCGCATTCGCACATCTTTAGCCTGACAGCGCGTCAGCATCGTACCAGCCAGGGTTATGAGTGGAAGAGGGGGGTTTTTGCTTGTGCGCTGGTATTATAGTATGCTGGTCACATAAAGTCCATGGCATAAGAGATAGATAAAACACAGTCAGTAAAGAGTACCCTACAGTGCAGCATTTACCCCAGTGACTTAAAATTAACTACCACTAAAAATTTGGTTTGATGAGCATATTTTGGATTGCCCTTTCCTAGTAACTTTATTTGTAATTTTTTAGTGGTAGTTAATTTTAAGTCACTTGGGTAACTATAGCACTTGTAGGGTACTCTTTATTGACTGTGTTTTATCTATCTCTTATGCCACTGCATTCAATCACAACACACATACTCAATCACAACAAACACACACAATCACAACACACACAATCAATCACCACACACACACACACACACACACACACACACACACACACACACACACACACACACACACACACACACACACACACACACACACACACACACACACTTAATCACCCCCCACACACACACACTCAATCACCACACACACACACTCAATCACCACACACACACTCAACCACCACACACACACACTCAATCACCACACACACACACTCAATCACCACACACACACACACACACACACACACACACACACACACACACACACACACACACACACACACACAATCAATCACCATACACACACCCACACACTCAATCACCACACACACACTCAATCACCACACACAAACACACACACTCAATCACCACACACACACACACACACACACACACACACACACACACACACACACACACACACACACACACACTCAATCACCACACAGAGAGACAACACACATGCACTGCTGCCTTGGATCATCTGTTACGATACATTTCAATACATACATCCCCCACCCCCCCACCAAACACACTCAGTACTGTAATGGGCAAAATAACTATTATCCAGATATGAATAATAGATTATTTGCCCATTATTAAACACATTAACCAGCATAAATAAAGTAAATATAACCTTTCTACTTACCCCTGCAATATGATGGGCGTCCTCGTCAGGATACTGCAAGGTCCCTGTCCTCCGTTGCCAGAAAAATACATAGCAAAAATACATTCTAATGGCCCTTAGCCCCTTAATCACCTTAGTATTTAATAATCGCGACAGTAATTAAGGAGTTAACCCACCCTGCCCCGCTTCCCACCTGGGAGGCCTAACCACCCTCCCCAGGCAACAACCCCCACCATTCAACCATTAATTTGTACAGTGGCTTCATCATGTCCATATAATATTGGCATAATTAACCAATATACAAAGAAATGGGTAAGTATTACAAAAACAGGCACAAAAAACATCACATAGCCAAACTAGTGACATAATGTATTTAGCAATAGACAAAGAAGCTCCAATACTACATCCATAAATTATTTAGTTCATTACTATTTGTTTTGACTCTGTTCTTCCTAGAAGTAGTGGTCATTTAGTTAAGTCCTTTGGCCAAAACATTTGTCATTCTGGATGTTGCATTGGGGCTTTTTTGTTTATTGCCCTCTATGAACAAGACTTACTTAACTTACGTATTTCTCATATAGTCACAATACATTGAAAACCATAATTTGAACATTGTTTGGTTTAAAACATAGGGAGGAATTTATCCTCAGCAGTGAAAATGTAAAAAAAATATTTTTTTAGAAAAGCAAACAAGAATGAATGCTTTTGCTAAGAAAATAAAGGGCATGATCTTTCAAAATATTGTGTAAAAAGACTTTAAAGTGCATATAACTGGTATTTTCCTCTTAAAAGAAAAGACAGATACAATAAATAGTGGTCTTTAAATTCTAGCAAAGGAACACTGCAACTAACACATAGGCAGACAGAAGACATGAATTGTTTTTATAGATGTGGGATAATGACAGCTAATGTTTCATTATAGATGACATGACAGAATTCACTTCATATTTCTGCTGACTATAATAATAGCTTTCATTTCTACTTTATTTCTATTTTTAAGATGTACGGGTATTTTCAGTAACATTTAATTCACTTTCATATTAACAAATATGACATTACCACCTGCACTTTTTTTTATTTTAAAGGGTGACATTTTCAATACTTATTTTACATTTAGAAGTGACAATAAACAATATTTACTGCAGAATGCACTATTAATTTGTGAGTGACACATTGTTCAACTTTATTTATGTAAGCAAGACAGACGTAAATCACCAAACTTAACCAACAAACTGCTACAGTAGTAATAGTGAGTAATTGGTGCAGTAATATAGATCAGAGAAATCAAGAGGAACTGCACAATATATAATGGGAAGAAAAAAACACAGAACACAGCGCACAACGCTCATAGTGCATTAAAAATTATATTAATCAAATAGGTATAACAGGTAAGTATTTTGCGTACATCAAAAATTAATTAAAACAGCAAGTCAAGGGATGTTACCCAAGCGCCAACCAGGTATCACCAGCACAATGTCATCTGGAATCATCAAAGGTAGGTGCCTCCTGGTCTTAGGAGATATCTTTGGTATCTTTGAGCAGTGTCTGTTGCT
This sequence comes from Ascaphus truei, assembly GCF_040206685.1. Lineage (NCBI taxonomy): Eukaryota > Metazoa > Chordata > Amphibia > Anura > Ascaphidae > Ascaphus > Ascaphus truei. The sequence goes on from NC_134483.1 coordinate 271,847,265, forward strand.
CAAACGAATTCCGTTTGTGGGAGTGTTGACAGGCAATGGTACACTGTGTGTCTGCAGCCACTCGTCTCTCCGTCTCACAGCTCGTGACGTCACTCCCCTGTGACGGTGTATATCATGCAACACAATCTCCTTACAGATGAATGATGAACTTCAGGATGTACTAGTCCATTTATAAACTTAAATCATAGTTATCCCAACGCGTTTCGAAACACATAGGTTTCTTCATCAGGGATTAATAAGCATTAAACCTCGCACTATTGAAATACCCCACGCTCACTCCCGATTGGTCCGCGGCTCGGGTCCTCCAACCAATACGGGAGGGGCGGGGAGGGATCAACAGCTAATGGCCGTCACTCGATGTATATACTGTACCATTAGAAACAATTAATACATTGGTTTAAACATTACATCAATTGTACAGAAGTTTTATTTAAATGAATCAAATAGTTAAAAAAGCCTTAACTAGCACAAAGAAAATAAATAATGCTGAAAGGCTGGACTGGAAAAGAAATATATATTAAAAAATCATACACTTAAAATAATACATGTAAACATATTAGAATTTCTAAAAAAGACTAAAAAACAAAGCACAAAATCAGAGGACACAGGATATACAGTAGAAAAATTACATCCCATAGATCAGGGGTGGGGAACCTTTTTTCTGCCAAGGGCCATTTGGATATTTATAACATGATTCGAGGGCCATACAAAATTATTAACTTAAAAATTAGCCTGCTATATTTGGTCAAACATTTAATTAACTCACCACTAATGTGATGGCTGGAAATGCTTCTCTTTGGGTGGCTGACTGACTGACACTTGGGTTGTGGGTGACTATGACTGACTGTGTGTTGGTGTCTGTATACAAACACACACACACACGTGAGAAATGTGCAGGGGGGGGGGGAAATCAGACTCTCAGACCAACTCTCTCAGACACACAGACTCACTCTCAGACCCACACTGTCAGACTCTCAGACCCAGACTCTCAGACCCACACTGTCAGACTCTCAGACCCACACTGTCAGACTCTCAGACCCACACTCTCAGACCCACACTCTCAGACTCTCATACCCACACTCTCAGACTCTCAGAATCACACTGTCAGACTCTCAGACTCTCAGACCAAGACTCTCAGATTCACACTCTCAGACTCTCAGACCCACACTGTCAGACTCTCAGACCCACACTGTCAGACTCTCAGACCCACACTCTCAGACTCTCAGACCCACACTCTCAGACTCTCAGACCCACACTGTCAGACCCACACTGTCAGACTCTCAGACCCAGACTCTCAGACCCACACTGTCAGACTCTCAGACCCACACTCTCAGACCCACACTCTCAGACTCTCAGACCCACACTCTCAGACTCTCAGACCCACATTCTCAGACTCTCAGACCCACACTCTTAGACCCACACTCTGACTCTCAGACCCACACTCACACTTTCAGACTCTCAGACTCACACTCTCAGACCCACACTGTCAGACTCTCAGACCCACACTCTCAGACCCACACTGTCAGACTCTCAGACCCACACTGTCAGACTCTCAGACCCACACTCTCAGACTCTCATACCCACACTCTCAGACTCTCAGACCCACACTGTCAGACTCTCAGACCCACACTCTCAGACCCACACTCTCAGACTCTCATACCCACACTCTCAGACTCTCAGAATCACACTGTCAGACTCTCAGACTCTCAGACCAAGACTCTCAGATTCACACTCTCAGACTCTCAGACCCACACTGTCAGACTCTCAGACCCACACTGTCAGACTCTCAGACCCACACTCTCAGACTCTCAGACCCACACTCTCAGACTCTCAGACCCACACTGTCAGACCCACACTGTCAGACTCTCAGACCCACACTGTCAGACTCTCAGACCCACACTCTCAGACCCACACTCTCAGACTCTCAGACCCACACTCTCAGACTCTCAGACCCACATTCTCAGACTCTCAGACCCACACTCTTAGACCCACACTCTGACTCTCAGACCCACACTCACACTTTCAGACTCTCAGACTCACACTCTCAGACCCACACTGTCAGACTCTCAGACCCACACTCTCAGACCCACACTGTCAGACTCTCAGACCCACACTGTCAGACTCTCAGACCCACACTCTCAGACTCTCATACCCACACTCTCAGACTCTCAGACCCACACTGTCAGACTCTCATACCCACACTCTCAGACTCTCATACCCACACTCTCAGACTCTCAGACCCACACTCTCAGACTCTCAGACCCAGACTCTCAGACCCACACTCTCAGACCCACACTGTCAGACTCTCAGACCCACACTCTCAGACTCTCAGACCCACACTCTCAGACTCTCAGACCCACACTCTCAGACTCTCAGACCCACACTCTCAGACTCTCAGACCCACACTCTCAGACTCTCAGACCCACACTCTCAGACTCTCAGACCCAGACTCTCAGACCCACACTGTCAGACTCTCAGACCCACACTGTCAGACTCTCAGACCCACACTCTCAGACTCTCAGACCCACACTCTCAGACTCCCAGACCCACACTGTCAGACTCTCAGACCCAGACTCTCAGACCCACACGGTCAGACTCTCAGACCCACACTCTCAGACCCACACTCTCAGACTCTCAGACCCACACTCTCAGACTCTCAGACCCACACTTTCAGACCCACACTTTGACTCTCAGACCCACACTCACACTTTCAGACTCTCAGACTCACACTCTCAGACGCTCAGACCCACACTCTCAGACTCTCAGACCCACACTCTCAGACCCACACTTTGACTCTCAGACCCACACTCACACTTTCAGACTCTCAGACTCACACTCTCAGACTCTCAGACCCACACTGTCAGACTCTCAGACCCACACTGTCAGACTCTCAGACCCACACTGTCAGACTCTCAAACCCACACTCTCAGACCCACACTCTCAGACTCTCAGACCCACACTCTGACTCTCAGACCCACACTCATACTCTCAGACTCTCATACCCACTCTCTGACTCTCAGACCCACACTCTCAGACCCACACTCTCAGACCCACACTCTCAGACCCACACTCTGACTCTCAGACCCACACTCTGACTCTCAGACCCACACTCTGACTCTCAGACCCACACTCTCAGACTCTCAGACCCACACTCTCAGACCCACACTCTCAGACTCTCAGACCCACACTCTCAGACTCTCAGACTCTCAGACCCACACTGTCAGACTCTCAGACCCACACTGTCAGACTCTCAGACCCACACTCTCAGACTCTCACCCAGACTCTCAGACTCTCAGACCCAAACTCTCAGACTCTCAGACCCACACTCTGACTCTCAGAC